>NC_059102.1:126133658-126362028 GCF_020740685.1 Jaculus jaculus
ACAGGAAATATTTATACTCCTGAAGCATATGAAATTCCAAGAGTCACCAACTTCTGCTGGTATCATGCTGGGCACTGTGCTGCCCATATAACTGATACATTAATACCTCACTTCCCATTAAGACCTGAGCCCCTGAGAATGGGTCCTCAGAGTATGGGACAGAGCATACCAAGCTGCTAGGTAAACAGAGATTGGAAAGGGGTATGCAAGAATGAAGGTATATTTAATTTAACCCCAACAATAACCTCTTGAAAACACTTCTCAGAACCTTTATTTTGTAGCTGAAGAGAGACATCAAGTCCAGAGATAGTTCTGTGAAGTGCTTGCCTAGCATGCGCCAAGTCCCAGCAATGCACAAACTGGATGTGGTGGTGGATACCCATAATCCCAATACTCCAGAGGTAGAGGAAGGAGGATGAGAAGTTCAAGGTCATCCTCTCTTGCATAGTGAGTTTGAGGCCAGTTTGAGCTACATGGAGGCCTGTCTTACACAAAAGATGGTAACGTTTGATGTTTAGGAAAGCTTGCTTTATCCTTGTCTCTATACTAAAGATGTGACTACATTATTGTTCTGTAAAGACAATGCTGCTCACTGCCCACATGCTACTTAGCCCCAGGCAAGGCCACACAGTGGGGATGTGGCTGAGGCAGGATTCACACACAGCTCTGTCCTGCCCGCCATATTGTTCATCCAGTACTCCAGCCACTTCTGCTAGTTCCTGGCAGCCAGTGAGGAAAGATGGGGTCACAGCTCAACTCCAGGCAATTGTTCTTCTTACTAGATTTCTCCTGTGGTGTTGACATCCTCCAGGAAGGCTCACAAAGAGAGTAGGGCTACTTGCCTTGCTAAACCTACCACCTACTACTCTTCACCTCCCTCAGACATCTGTCCCAGGTCTGGTCATCAGTGGCTTACCAGGGCTTGGGGACACTGTCAGTTTTGCTACATGACAGGCAGCTGTGATGTAAGGGAGACTGTAGGGCTCAGAGCCAGGAGACTTGAGTCCTGGCTCTGCCATCTGCCAGCTGGGTGGCCTCAGTTTCCTTGACTATGGATGGGGGTATGACTCTAATGAAAGTGAATCTCCTGTTGCAGGGTCTGGACCATCACAGTGGCCATGAAGCTGGACTGATCTCAACCTGGTTCTCTTGCCAGGCCCCACTGAGAACTGTGGCAGGATATCCCTGGGAGGGACAGTCTGGATGTGACTGCTCTAGCCAGGGATGGTACCCAGATGCCAGCCACACAGGGCCAGCCCACAGCTGCCCCAGTACTGGGATGGGAGCCCCCATCTGGATGGGGACAGCACAACTCCTATTCCTATTGAGATAGCTACTGCAGGAGACAGCACTACTCTTGGCCCGTGACAGTGGACTGCCATGGGGTTTGGCTGCTGTGGGGTTGAATGGTGCCAGGGACTAAGCTAGACTGGTAGGAACAAATGTCGGAAGCAGGAGCAGCAGCCATGGCAGGCATGGCCCCATCTGCTGCAGGGAGGGTGAGCACCACTGGTCTCATGGGCCCTCTACAGTGGCGGGCACAGGCGCTCCATCCCCACAGGCCATGTCAGGAAACTGAGGCTCAGGAATGAGTCAAGCTCTCACAGTCTACAAGCAAGAGGATCAGGAATTCAGGTCTGTTTTACTAAAATGATATGAATAGAGAGCAGTTCTGGGTTGAGGACTGGGAGGCATGGGCTGGTACAAGAAGAAGGTCCCAGCTTGAGCAAAACAGAGGTGTCAGGACACTGCAGCCAACCTGCCCCTGTTGCATGCCATGCCCATCCATAGATGTACACTCCTCTGAGGCAGACAGCTCCCCAAACCATGTTTCTGCCCTGCCCCACACAGGGCCTGGCAACACTGCCATGCTGCCACAACTGCCAGCCAGTCTGCCACAGTGGGAAAGAGACCCCCAAGGCTGGAGTGGGCAGTCCTCCGCTGGCTATCCTATGCAGCCTTCCTTGGTGGCTGGCTGGCCTCAGCATGAGGGCTGGGTGCCCAACTCTGCCTCTGACCTGGATCCAGGCTCCCCACCAGAGGTGTCCATGAGATGCCTGGGCCCAAGGAGGGACCAGGTGACAAAGGAGGTGTTTTCTTAGCAGACCCCTGCTTAGTGGCGCAGAGCCCTCTGCAAGCCCAGCACTCACAGACTGGCTGGTCCCAGCTTCCCACAAGTCCAGGGACTCACTGCATCCTTGTTCTCTCATCACCACCTCGTCTCGCTTCCAGCCCGAGTCTGGTTTTGGTTTTTCTCACACGGCTATCTTTTCTGTATGGAAAATTCTGCTGTGTTGAGGGAAAAGAAACCGTCTATGGCATGAAAATGTGCCACATTTCCATCTTATGCTTTCTATTTTCTCTCTTTTTTAAAGTTCAAGATGAAAGAGTTTTTTCCACGTTTTTGCTTTGCCTAAAAAGATGACTTTCAGAACTCAGAAATGTAGAGTGCTGGCACTGAGAACTACACGTGTGTGGTTCCATCCCATAACTGTCCCGATAAGTTCCAAATGAAATAACAGAGCCGCTTCTCATTAGGGTTTGCATGGTTTTGTTGTTTTGGTTTTAAAAAAAGAGAATGTTAAGCAGCACTGTTTTCTACAGCATTCTAGCTCCCTGAGAAGATGGTGACAACTGTATAATTACTGCCTGCCCATTAACATCCACCATGCAAAGAGCCGCTTCAGAACAAACCCTCAGTTAGACAGTAAGTCCTTGGGAAGTCTGTGGCCACTGAGTGCAGGAAGGGGCAGGCGCCCCATCAGTCACATGTCAGGTAGTGAGAAGCCATGTTTTTTGGATGAGCACATGGCCTCATTTAGGTCTCATTGCTTTATGACTCATGAATCACAAAGGCACGTGGGCAAAGCCCTGCAGCCTGGACAGAATCCCTGAGGTCCAGGGGATTCAAATCTTCTCTAGGTTCCCCAAGGTAAAATGAGGACACAGATCATACTCTGGGCATTGCCTGGCAGTCCACAGGTGCGAGGCGGTAACAGACCGCTTGCAAGCATTCCCCAGAGGGCTGTTGAGGGTCTAGCACAGTCAGAAAGGGGGAGGGGAGAGGTGCTCATGGAGTTCCTGCTATTAGGCTTATTCTGTGATGGACACTGCTATGAAGACCATCTCCTTTGATTCTTCAAGAACTTTATTGGCAAAAGAAAAGAAGCTGACACTTTTGTCTGCCCAACACCCATTATTTTGGAAACAGTCCTTGATTTTCCTTTGAGGGAAAGCATACCTCCCACACTCATAACCCATGTGGTTCTTCTGGGTCTGGAGCAGTTCCACTCCCTCCTCTGCCCCAGGGGTGAAAACAGATTTTATAAAATAACTATTTGGTAGAGAAAAAGCACTCACCAAATAGTTCAGAGATGAAAGAAGAAATAAATCACAAACTATCCACATATGTTGCAGTTAAAGCCTTATAACTCAGAGAAAAAATTTGTAGCCTCAAATGCTTATACTAATAATCAAGATAAAAATAAGCAGACTTACTATGTGTTATATAAAACTAGAAAAATAATAAAACAGCACAAAAAGAAAAAGCACAATTAAAAATATAATAGCAGTGGGCTGGAGAGATGGCTTAGTGGTTAAGCGCTTGCATGTGAAGCCTAAGGTCCCTAGTTAGAGGCTCAATTCCCCAAGACCCACATTAGCTAGATGCACAAGGGGGCATATGCATCTGGAGTTCACTTGCAGTGGCTGGAGGACCTGGTGCGTCCATTCTCTCTCTCCTTTCTCTTTCTCACTCTCTCTCTCTGGCGCACGCGCTCTCTCACAAATAAATAAAAATAGACAAAAATATTTTTAAAGAATATAATAGCAGGGCTGGAGAGATGGCTTAGTGGTTAAGGCACATGCCTGCAAAGCCTAAGGACCCAAGTTCAATTCTCCAAATCCCATGTAAGCCAGATGCACATGGTGGTGCATAAATCTGGAGTTTGTTTTCAGTGGCTAGAGGCCCGGTGCACCCATTCTCTCTCTCTCTGTCTCTATCTCTAATAAATAAATAAATAAAAATAAATTTTAAAAAATGTGATAGCAGAAAATGACTTTTTATGTTAAAATTTATTTATTTATTTATTTGAGAGAGAAAAACAGAGACAGAATGGGCATGCCAGGGCCTTGTAGCCACTGCAAATAACTCCAGACAAATGTGCCACCTTGTGCATTTGGCTTATGTGGGTACTGGGGAATCAAACCTGGGTCCTTGGGCTTCTCAGGCAAGCACCTTAACTGCTAAGCCATCTTTCCAGTCCCAACATGTAGTTTTTAAAATGTGACTTGTTCGATTTGGGCATGGTGGTACTTGTCTGTAATTCCAGCACTTGGGAGGCAGAGGCAGGAGGATCACTGCAAATTTGAGGCCAGGCTGGTTTATATAGTGAGTTCCAGGCTACCCAGGACTACATAGTTTCACTTTCATTTGTTATGCATTGTTGTATGCAAAAGGAAATGAATACAATTTTCTCAAAAGAAGAAATACAAATGTTCAATAAACATTTAATAAGTGTTCAAAGCCACATGTACAAAGTGGTACATGCATCTGGAGTTGGTATGTAGTGAGTGGCTAGAGGCTCTGGTGTGCCCATTTTCATTCTTTCTCTCAGCTTGCAAATAAAAAGATTTAAAGAGTGTTCAACATCTAAGCTGAGGTAGGAGGGTCACTATGAGTTCAAGGCCAGCCTGGGATACTGAGTAAGTTCCAGGTCAGCCTGGGCTAGACTGGCCTTAAACAAATGACAAAAAGCAGCAGCATGCATTTGGGGGCTGGTGCCTAGTTTACTAATTAAGAATGCTATTTATTTATTTGTTTTTAAAATATTTTATTTATTTATCTGAAAGAGAGAGAAAGAGAGAATGGGTGTGCAGGGCCTCCAGCCGCTGCAAACAAATTCCAGATGCATGCACCACTTCTTGCATTTGGCTTATGTGGGAACTAGTGAATCAAACCTGGGTCCTTAGGTTTTGCAGGCAAGTGCCTTAACTGCTAAGCCATTTCTCCAGTCCTGCTTGTTTGTTTTTTGAGGTAGGGTCTCACTCTATCTCAGGCTGACCTGGAATTCACCATGTAGTTCCAAACTACCCTTAAATTCATGGCAATTCTCCTACCTCTGCCTCCCAAATGCTAATCAATCAAGTCTATCAGAGTGATCATTAAAATGGCAAGTTTATTTTTAAGAGACAATCCTTTGGTATATACTACTGAGATGGGAAAAGGAAGATAACACAGATATGTAAAACTAGGGATGGGAAAGGAGATATGATTCCAAGATTGAAGGAGATATTAAAGTAGTTGTTTTTATTGCAACATATTTAAAAGTCTGGATGAAATGGGTTCTTATTAGAAAAAAATCTATCTTCTCAAAATTTTCTCAAGAAGAGGCAACAAACTTTGACTAGCTAAAAACAGGGAAAATATTTCTATGGGGAAAGAGTGTTATTAAGAAGCATATCAGATGGCTTTGTGCAGCTCATCCATAAAACCTTAACAGAAAAAAAAACCTGGATGTTATTTAAGCCGTTTCAGAGCATAAAGTCTGAAATATTTGTAGTTCTTTTTAAGACTGGTATACCTATTATACTAAAAACTAGCATAGGTGGCATAAAAAGAGACCAAGCTCAATAATAAAGGTGCACAGGCTCTAAATAAAATATTCTCAAAAAACTCGTAAGTGCTTCAAAATAATGATACTAGCAAATAATAAAGCTACCAAAATATTAACATAGAAAAAGGCCAAGTAGGCTTCTTATAGGAGTGCAATCTTAGTTCAACAAATGATCTCAAAATATGTCCAAATGGTATTGATACCTTTAATACTGATTCCCAATAACACACTGAGTCAGAAACTGACTTCTTTAACATGATAAGGGGTGCATATTAGACAATTAAATAATATCCACAATACTGAAGTCCAACTAAATAGGAGAAGTGAAGAATGTCTGCCATACTGCTATCATTTAACAATATTCTTGACACAAAGGCTAATGTGATAAGACAAACAAATGTGGAATATAAAAGATGCATATAACATTATTCTTTGCAAGTGACATAATTGATTACATAGTTAAACCAATCAAGGATACTCAATGGAAAAAAACCCATTAGACCTAATAACAGAGTTAACCTCAAAACACGATAATTATCATCAGTTAGAAAACATTATGAAAAAAAAGAGACATGCACAGTAACAGCAAAAGTATAAAATACCTGGTAAAGATCCTGAAAAGAAGTGTATATTTCCATACAAATAAACTTATTAGAAAATTATATCACATTATTAAAGTTAGATAAAAATTCTCAGGTATTATGGTTTGAATGTGAAATGCCTTCTATAGCTCATATGTTTGGACAATTAGTTCCAGGTTGGTGAAGCTATTTGGAAAGGTGGTGGAACCTTTAGGAAGTGGAGTTTCAGGACAGGAAATACATCACTTGG
This sequence comes from Jaculus jaculus, assembly GCF_020740685.1. NCBI lineage: Eukaryota > Metazoa > Chordata > Mammalia > Rodentia > Dipodidae > Jaculus > Jaculus jaculus. Next base: position 126,140,105 of record NC_059102.1, read on the forward strand.
GCGGGCCTTGAGGTTTTATAGCCCTATTTCCTGTTGTCTGGCTGCTTCCTGAGGATGAATGTAACCAGCCACCTCCTGCCCCTGCCTCCATGCCTTCCCTGCCATGACAGATTAGTCCTGTGGAACTATAAGCCAAAGACAACCCTTCTTAAATTGCTTCTTGTAAGGGATTTGGTTATTGCAATGAGAACAGTAACTAATATACCAGGATTATTACTCCTTTGAATAATTTTATTGAAATAAAGGTGCAATTCACAAGCACATGAGCCTTTTCTCTATAGCTGTATTTGACTAGTTACATAAAATGCAAAACCTCCAGGATTAAAATAAAAACTAATAAAGTGATATAAAATAATATGGAAATAAGTAAGGAAATATATAATATTCCTATGTGGGAAATGGATGTCAATTATTACTTAAATGTTCAAATTTCATGATTCTAAAGGTCATCTGGAATGAAAACCATATATATATATTTGTTTGTTTGTTTGTTTTTGCGAGGTTGAATCTTGCTCTAGTCAGGCTGTATTAGAACTCACTATGCAGTCTCAGGGTGGCCTGAAATGCACAACAATCCTTCCATCTCTGCCTCCTGTGTTCTGAGATTAAAGGTATGCACCACCATGCCAAGCTGAAAACAGAATTTTTTTTTAAAGAAGAATGACAAAGAAGACATGTCTTCAGAACCAGACAAACACAACAATGACACACAGAGCAGGGGTCCAGCAGTAGACATGCACATGTGGAGACTTCGTGAAAGAAGAAGGTGGATTTCAAATCAGTAGGGGAAGGATGAATCCCTCAATATATGGTGACTGGGACAAGTGATGCTCTTGTTAGGAAAATATACAATGGAATCTTTAACTTTCCTTAAGACAGAGTAAGTTCCAGATGAATTAGAGACTGAAGCTTAAGGGCATTAGAATAAAATACAGGAGACTCTTTTTATAATCCTGGGGTGGAAAGACAAATGTTAGAATGGAAAAAATACTTACATTTTGAGGACAGTCAATATTTAAAGGCCTCCTATGATAAAGATAACATTACAGAAGATGAACGAATTGTGGAAAAGTATACATGGTAAATAAAGATGTGAAAGATGCTCAAACCTCACTAGTGATCAGAGAAGCACAGCCATTGACACTGACAACAGTAAAAAATATATATATAGTTAATCCTTAGTGCTGATGGTAGTATATGGAAATTGTCTCTCTTATCCAAGGCTGACTGTAGCATAAACTGACAGAAGTTTTGTGGAGGAAAACTTGGCAGTATCTAGAAACTTGCTCTATAGAAATATTTGTTCTATATAATATATGTTCCATGTCAATACTTCCAAGGAGCATTAATAACAACATTAGGGAAAGTTATATGGTTTGGATAATTCATCCTATATCCAAGCAGTGGAATTTCATGGAGCTATCTAAAAGAATAAAATAGATTTCTAAGAATTAACATGGAAAAGATATCCATGATGTGATATTAATTACTTTAAAAATCAGGTATGTCTGTAATGGCATTATAGACATGCACAAAACATATCCTGCCAGATAATCTGTCAGCAGTACCCATTTTTTTTGGTATGGAACTTTAGGGTTATTTTCCACTTTGTATAATTTCATATGATTTTAGCCTTAAGCTGGCAATATGTACCTTTTATTAGAAATAAAGGTCCTTTTATTATGTCAATATGTACCTTTTATTAAAAATGAAAGGTCCTTTATTCCTGTTCTCCCTCCATCCTTCTTTCCTTTCTATCAACAAGGAGGCACTTTTGCATATGTATGTGGTATATGTGAGTATGCATGTATGCTTATTAATGTGTGTGTATGGGAGGGTTACATGTACTCATGTGTGTATGGAGGCCAGAGGTTGACAAGAGGTATTTTTCACAATCATTTCTCCAAAGTATTGTTTTAAAATGGTTTATTTCTTTATTTATTTGAGAGCGAGAGAAAGAATATGTGTGTGCAAGGGCCTCTAGCCACTGCAAATAAACTTCAGACACATAAACCACCTTGTGCAACTAGCTTACATGGGTCCTGGGGAATCAAACCTGGGTCCTTCAGCTTCACAGGCAAGCACCTTAACTGCTAAGCTGTCTCTCCAGCCCTCCACCTTATTATTTATTTATTTATCAGAGAAAGGGGAGGGAGGGAGGGAGGAGGAGGGGGCGGGAGGGAGAGAAAATGGGTGCACCAGGGCCTCCCTCCACTGCAAACAAATGCCAGATGCATGTGCCCCCTAGTGTATCTGGCTAATGTGGGTCCTTTGGCTTTGCAGGCAAACACCTTAACCGCTAAGCCATCCTTCCAGCCCTCCATCATAGTTTTTGAGACAGGGTCTCTTGCTGAACCTATAACTCACCAATTCAGCCAGACTAGCTAACCAGAAATCCTTGGGGATCCTTCCATTTCTATCTTCCCAGCATTGGGATTATAGACATACATCATTGTGCCTGACTTTTACAGGGGTGCTGCGGATTTGAACTCGGGTCCTCATGCTTGCCTGGCAAATATTTTACACACCAAGCCATCTTTGCAGAACAGCAAGCAATTTTTGCCAAGTGATTTTTAAAAAAAAATTGTTTATTTTTATTTATTTGAGAGCAACGGACAGAGAGAGAGAAAGAGGCAGAGAGAGAGAATGGGCACACCAGGGCCACCAGCCACTGCAAACAAACTCCAAACACATATGCCACCTTGTGCATCTGGCTTACATGGGTACTAGGGAATTGAGCCTTGAACTGGGGTCCTTAGGCTTCACAGGCAAGCACTTAACCACTAAGCAATCTCTCCAGCCCCTTGCCAAGTGATTTTCTGAGGACCCTTAGCTGCTAATTGGAGATTTGGATATCAGGGTTAGGCTAGAAGGCCATAGCCATTTGCTGATGGCCTCTTAACACAGGAACTGCAGTATCTCCTCCCATTCCTCTTCCTCTGGGCTTTTCATGCCCAGTTCATTCTGCATCCTATGATCTTCCTCATCCTCAGTACACTGTGGCATTCCCTGTTTAGAGTTATCTGGGGACTTTCCATGCCCCTGGGCTTGCCTTGCACTGCCACTTCCTTCCTGGCCCACCAGGCCTCCCTAGCCCTTCTTGCTGTCAACTTGCTGCCCCTGTACTTTCTGGCCATGTTGCCCTTCCCCTTGTCAGAGGATGGAGGGCAACGCTATGTGCTGTCTGGCTCTGCGTTCTAGGGCCCCATCACTAAGCTGAACACAGAGCAAGGCTCAGATACTCTGGGGCCGACTGGTGCTAATGTTGAGTCCTATTTACCTTAGACAACTTTTCCATCTGGCCCTGAACTACTGCTCAGTGGCTGTGCCTATGGGCCACACTACTCCACATATCACCTGTGAGAGACAGCCCCAGGCTGTGCCATCTCTAAGCTAAACTCCCTTATTTCTCTGAGTGCTATAAAGGCCATCCAGAGAACTGAATGTCATCATAAGGAAATGGAAGATGATTCTCCCAGTGAAAGCCTCAGAAACCTGCTTCTAGACTGGGTAGAACTAAGGCTATGACACGCCAAGGAAAACACTCCCGAGCTTGTCTTTCCAAGGCTGGCTCCGAGATCTGCTACTGTGCATGGAAAGGCTACCCAAATGTCTCAGGCCACCAGGATCCCAGCCAGAGAGTGAACTCACAGACGGCTACATCAGTCGCCAAATTATTTTCCACTTCCACTAATGCATTCATGGATCTACGGCTGTTTGGTACCTACTCTTTAAGTACACCAAAAATAATAATGGCAGTATATGCAAAACTGTCAGCTTTATTCATTACTCCATGGAAACTATGTGCCCAAACTCCACATGCTAGGCCTATATCACCAATCCTTATTTTCTCTGGGAAATGAGCAGCAGACTTTTTTTGGGGGGTGGGGGTGTTAGGGGAGCTACCTAGATCTAAACTGATTTCTAGTTTCTTAGAAAAAATTCTCGCTGATCTTGCTGGAGTAAGAGTCCTGAAAGCCACCTTGGACTCTCTAACAGCCACTCATGTCTGTGTCGTTGTCAGGCTGGGGTGTTTTGAGCTCCCTGACTTTCTCCACAATGAGAGAATGCATTTCAGTGGCCAGGGCTCCTCATGCTCTGCAGTGGGGCCGCCTGTGAGCTCTACCCTTCTCTAGGGTACTCTGGACAAGAGGCTCTGCCCATCCAGATTCAGCTGACAAAGACCTATCTTTGCCCTTCTAGCCCTCCTCTGTGGACAGGTTCTGCAGGCAGGGTCATTCCTAGGAAGCCTGGGAGTCTCTGAGGGTGGGCAAGCATACTGCCCATCAGCCTCACCAGTAGAGGACGCTGGAAGAAGCCAGCACTGTGGCTGCTCTATACTTGTGGAGGGGGGAAGAGCAGGAGAAGGAGCACCTGAGCCATCTCTGGCTGTGTCAGGCTTAGGACCAGAAGGCCCAGCCATATCTGCCCTCTTCATGCAGCCTCTCCCCAGCCTATAAGAACTCGGTTCCCTTAGAAAATGACCCAAAAAACATGACCCTTGCACTCTTGGTTCCCAGTCACCTCCCTAAGACTTGTTCTACCACTTTGGCCCATTTTCAGCACCAATTTTAATTTGTTCTGGTTCCTCCCTCTTTGATAGCTCACTGCTGTCAGCAAGCTTTGGGGCCACACTACCCCTGGCCACACCACCAGAGGATGCTTTGTGGGGAAGATAGAGGCCAAAGTAGAAGAAGAGCATGACTGCTGGCCAATCAGAAAAGGTCATGAGTCTGAGGGAAAGTGACAGGTCACTATGGAGAGGGGGAAGCTGCAGGGACCCAGCATGTTCAGTGATGTCCACTATCATTGGGAAAGGACACTCGTACTACAGATAGACAGAGCCCTCCTGTACCCTAGACACGGGAGAACAGAACCAAACAGGATGGTTCCTGACCCCACCAGGTGCACCATCTGCCTGAGGAGAAACATTCAACAGAGGCACTGACTACATACAGAATTAAGGGCATGCCAATGTCTTATCATTACCCTCAGATGAGACAAAAAGGGGGCATGTCCTTGATATTCATGGAGTTTGCTAAGGTGCCCTCCCTTATTTTGGCTTCTCAACTCCAGAGGTGTTGGGTGACCTGCTCACGGTCACCTGGAACATATGATTCCAGCCCAGGATCCCTGTGTCTGCTGTTCTGATGATATTATGAATTCCACATTACCCTGGAGGGAAGGTCTAACATTTGCCACTTACTGCTCATGGGTCACAGGTGGAGACTTAGGAAATGATACACAAAAGGAGAGGGGCTTGTGTCATGTATGAGTAAAGTGGACACTCAAGAAGCTACTTGAAAAGAGAAACTAGAGTCGGGCATGGTGGCACACACCTTTAATCCCAGCACTCAGAAGGCAGAGGTAGGAGGATCGCTGTGACTTTGAAGCCACGCTGAGACTACATAGTGAATTCCAGGTAAGCCTGGGCCAGAGTGAGACCCTACCTCAAAAAAAAAAAAAAAAGAGCAAATTCAAACTTTAGTAGGCTTGGGGGTATATCCCTTCAAGGGTTGAGAAACCTCTAAGAAGAGATGACAGACCCTCACAATCCTCCCCTGGAATGTCACAAAATTCTTATCAATAGTGAAGAGATGGTAACTCCCTCACTTGATGATCTTATTGCTAGAATCTGGAAGAAGTTTAGTATACTACTAGGTGGCTATACAGGACAGAAACTGAGCAACTCTAGAACTTGTCTTTAAACTGAGAAAATTTTGGCTTGTCCCCAGTCTCAGTGATCCAGAGCTATGAAGACAGGCCAAGATAAGTACACTGCCTAGTAGGCTGGACCTGAAGGCTTCTGGAATGTCTTCTCCCTTCCCTTTGCAGACTGCTCCTGGCAGAAAAGAATGGGAGTGTACCCATAGGGAAACCCAAATGCATAGTTGATGATAAACCTCAAAGCTGCATAGATTTCACCACATCCAAGGATACAGTCAGTGGAAAGAAAACCCACCCAGGGACACATGAAACAAGTACCATTAAGTCACGTTCAGGCTGCAGTGTGCTCAGAGAAACAGAGGCTGGGGGTCACCCCTTCTCTTAAAAGTCTGGTCTGTCTAAGGTTTGGGGAGAGTGTCAGAGTTTGGTCCTCTGAACATAGTATTAAAAAAACGAGGCTTCTGGGATAGGAGATAACTGGCAGAGATTAAACTGTAAGACAATGCAGTGAGGACAAAAATAAAAGGTAATTCAGGGCTATAGAGACAGAGAAGACTCAGCTGATAAGAGCACTTCCTACGGAACCATGAGAGGGTCTGAGACCTCTTGGGCTCAATTCCCCAGTACCTACTTAAACATCTGGATACAGCCATGCACCTCTGAAATTCTAGTTCTGTGGGGAGCAGAGATTGGAGAATTGTTGGGGTTTGTGAAGACAGCAAGCTTTGGAACCAATGAGGTGTTTCACCTCAAAATGAATGATGGAAGGGTACAACCAATGTTCTCCCCTGGCCTCTGCACACATATTTGTAAACATACGTGCATCTATGACATACACAATTACACCACATACTACATACATGCAAATGTAAAAAAAAAATAGAAAACTTAAAACTCAGCAAGAATAGAGAAATGGATGTAGCTAATTGACAGAGCACTTGCCTAACATTCATGAAGCCTTGGGTTATATTCTTCTGCCACAAATGAATCAAACCTAAGCAAGCCATGAATTAAAAAAAAACAACAAAAACTACCCTTAGAGATAATAAGGGGCCAAGTGAATACCATGGGAACACATACTGTGGGGCTGTGTGGGGGGGAGGGCTATCTTGGCAACTCTCTCCCAGTGCCAAGAAAAGGAGTGAAGGAAGAGACCATGTGAGAGGAAATGGGGGTCTATAAACAGAGAGCTGAACCAGGATGGCTTTTTCCCCACAAGAGTGCTCTAGGTTCCAGGAAAGAGACCCATCCTGAGATACATCCTGGCTAAACATCTGAATTAAAACAAAACAAAGATGAACATACAAGACTTCCAAAGACCTGGGAAACAGGCAAAAATCACCCTCCAAGCAAGTTCTGGGCCCTCTGCTTGGCTCTAGCCAGACCTCACACTCCACAGATCTGCTGAGACACTCCCTGGTTAGCGTTGGTCCCCCAACTGCTTTTATGAGAGGGAAGGTTCTTGGTGCAGGAGGATAGTTAGCTCATGAAAGGTCAGTAGATATCTGGTTATGTGACAACTCTTTTCATTTTTTTTTTTCCCTGTGGGGGTGCACATGTGCAATGGAGTACACAGGGAAGTCAGAGGACAACTGTGTGTCTGTTCTAGCCTTCCATCCTTTTTTAAAAATAATTTTTTGGTTTATTTTATTTGAGAGTGCTAGACAGACAGAGAGAAAGAAGGAGAGAGAGAGAGAGATATTGAGAGAAAATGGGCGCACCAGGGCCTCCAGCCACTGCAAACAAACTCCAGAGGCATGTGCCCTCTTGTGTATCTGGCTTACGTGGTAGATCCTGGGGAATTGAGCCTCAAACTGGGGTCCTTAGGCTTCATAGGCAAGCACTTAACGGCTAAGCCATCTCTCCATTCCCCTTCCATCCTTTTTGGGACAGGGGTTCACCAATGTGTATGCCAGGTTAGCTAGCCATTGGACTTGAGGGCATTCTCTAGTCTCCACCTCCCACCTTACTGCAGGAGTGCTGGGATTACAGATGTTTGTGCTACCATGCCTGGCTTTATGTGGTTATGGTCAGGCTTGTACAGCCAGCACTTTTACACACAGAGCCATTTCAGCAAGCTCTTTTCTGACTTTTAAGACTGGGTCTCACATAACCAGGCTGCATAGTCAAGGACGACCTCAAACTCCTGATCCTTCTATCCCCACTTCCAAGTACTAGAAATGTGCCACCATACTCATCTTAACTTTTTTTTTTTTTAAAGATAAATATTTTCCCTTAGTAATGTGGTGCTTAGGTATAAAGACCCAAAGAAGTGCTGTACAATTTTAGATACTATAAAATGTGGTCAATGCTCATTTTTTCCATGTAAATCCATGGAGCTTTTCTCCACTGCAGACCAAGAACAGAAGCATATGTAAGCTTCTGAACCCACTAGTAACATATCACGTCTGAGGCCCACTGCCTGTCAGCAGCCTACAAAGCCCAGAAACCCCTTCTGTAGAGGCACACAGCACCACCGGTTCAGAAAGCAAGCACTTGGGTGCCTTTTATGGTTGAATCCCATGTGGAGGGTAATGGCGAGCTCTGACAAATGAACACAGCTGTCACAGCACAGACTGGCACATTTCTGTGAAGGTCAGTTTAGAGTGGGGCCGTGGTGCTTCATGTCACCTTCATACCCCAGCATGCATCGTGAGCATGGGAAGCAGGAGCTGGTGCTTGGCTGGGAGGAGCCTGCTGTTGCCCACTCCCCGCATGCGGCACCTGGTGAAGCTGACAGTAGTTGTGTGGTGGTAGGTGGCCTGGAGCTACCAGTGAAGAGATCCTCTGGGGAGTGGAAGAGACCATCCCAGCAAGAGGGAGCCCCACCTTAGGGCCATGGTAAAGGAGGTGTCATTTGTGAATGTCCCTTTCCTGGGCGGCAGCAGATACTGGGCTGGGCTGGCTCCTTGCCCTCTGACAGCAACCTAGCACCTGCAACCCAGAGTGCACAGAGAGACCCCAGGAGAGTCAGAGCTCTGAGAAGGCTACTTGATCAAGAATGCTGCCTCAGAAAATGAGGTGGGGGCTTGGGAACTGTAGGCCACCAGATGCTAGGGGTAGCGATGATGGTCACTGAGTTTTGTGCTAGGAACTGCATAATTTCATATAGTCATGACTTTATAGAAGAGGAAAGTGAGAGTCAGAGAGCCCAGGGTGCTTGTCTAAGGTCACACAGTGAGTGTGTGGCAGAGCCAAAGGTGTACTCTAGGTCTGACTCTGGGATGTGGGTTTTGACCCAAAGTGGCTCTATCTTGCCCTTCCTTGTTCTGCTTCTATGTGATAGCACATGGGCGTACAAAGCCTGTTGGGCCTGGGTGGGACTGTGACACTGGGGGACCTCAAACCAGACCCTGGGCCTCAGGTACATTTCCTCAGCATAGCTACCTATAGGATCCCAAGGGAAGCAACATTACTGGCACTGACTTGAGACAGACAGGTATGGTGGCTTTCTAACATCTCTTGGCCAGTAGTAGCAAGAGACAAGGTTTTGATTCAAACCAACTGCACCCTTGCTCCTTTAGCCTGCTGGCCATGGCTGGTGGCCCCAGAGGCCCTGCTCTTCATCCAGAAACCTCTCAATGCCAGGTTCTGGGTCATGTGATCCCTGCCCTTTGTGACCCTCAGTCTACCCATGAATAGTCAAGTTATATATAAACCTGCCCTCAGTGGGGGCCTATGTCCTTCTGAGGACTAGAAACAGCTCTGGGCCAGCACAGGGCTGATGGCTCAGTTCCAAGTGGATTTCCAAGAGCTGATTTACAGCCACCACTGGCTCCTGCCCTGGCTCCTCCATGTTGCCAGGCTCAGATCTTCAGAACCAAAGGCTTCTTTCAGGAAGATTGTCTACCCAGGTGTCAGCACATCCCTTGGAGACCTCTCAACTGCAACACTGGAAGCAGATCATAAGTCACGAGTATGGAGCAACTAGGCTCAGAAATTAGAGGTTGGCCATGCTCAGGAAAGGTGGCAGCTGCTCCCGGATCAAGTGGCCCTCTGAAGAAGACCAGGAAGGGTGGGGCTCTGGTGCCAAGAGGTCTGGAGGGAGAGCCAATTCTGCCATTGTTTTGCTCTCTGTGGCCTTAGGATACTTCTCTGGCCCTCTGTCATGTTTTGACTTCATGAGCTCTAAGTCCTGACTGGAGTAGCAGTGACAGCTGGCCATAATGGCCTAGACAGAGCTCTTCGGATGCCCTGCCTGGGAATTTCCACTTTGATCCTGTCCACACCTGTCCCATTTACACTTGAGGAAACTATAGCCCAGGGACCTTAGGGGACACTGTGAGGCCATGTGGCCAGTAGGAGCAGGATATACATATCCCCTCAGATGGCTCAGGTGAGAGAGGTGACATTAATGTATTCTTTCTTGTCCCCAGCCAGAGTGAACTTGAAGGTAAAGGACTTTGTCAGGGTGTTAAACCCTTTTGGTTTTATCTTTATTGATAATTTGGGTTTTTATTTTTATTTCTTTATTTTTTTAAATTTTAAATTTTAATTAACATTTTCCATGATTATAAAAAAATATCCCATGGTAATTCCCTCCCTCCCCCCTGACACTTTCCCCTTTGAAATTCCATTCTATATCATATTACCTCCCCATCTCAATCATTGGGGTTTTTATTTTTAATGATTGCATCATATCCTTTCCAAATTTTAAACTATCTTAGCCTCTTCTGACATAGAAATTTTCTTTTTGGGGGGGTGCAAATCTTGTAATTTTGTAACTACTCCCAGATTCTAGAATGCCTGAACATGAGTTATAAAATGATGCTTTAACATAGGGCCTTCTAGAGCCTTGGGATAGTACTGAAATGAAGCCAAAGTGCTGAGCACTTTCTGCTGCTGGAAGACTTTGCACCAGTCCCCCAAGCTGCACTTCACATGACCCAGGCCCATGACCCCCAGCAAGAGCTGCATCTCCCTCAGAAGAGGGAGCACATCTCGAGACAAGTGCATTGCATTCCCTTTCCTTATGTTAAAGGCATCAACAGTGAAGGTCAACAATGCGATGACTTGATGAAAATTAGTCCAAAAATTGGCAGCAGTGAAACAACCCTGTGGCCCCGTGTCTGGGGAGATGGCACAGTGGGTAAGAGTACTTGCCACACAGGCATGAAGGCCCAAGAGAGCCCGAGTTTGATCCCCAGCACCCACATAAAAGGCTGGGTGTGTCCACACCCCAATCCTGTGGGGAAGAGAAATGAGAGAATCACTAGAGCTTGCTGGTCAGCCAGTCTGATTAAGAAAAGATTTGAAAAAAGAGGGTTGTGCTCTATGGGAGGGAATACATCCCTGATACTGAAAACCTACAACAGGGGTAGACATGAGCCCTAGGGGTGTAACATCTGCTCATGTCTGGCTAAATACATATACTATGCTTATCAAACTGCCCAGTAAGCACTTCTCTTAATGTTCATAACCTTATATTAATGCTACTCTCACTTTTGGTAGAGAATCTTCTCTTTTCAGATGGCAATGACCTTGGGATGACTCAGAAGGTATCATGGTGCTGGAAAGAAATGACAGGAGTGCTCAGTACTGCAATATCATGGTGCTAGAAAGAAGTGACTGGAGTACTGAGTAATATCTTGATCACACCTTCCAAGGCTCAGGGTCTAATGCGGAAGAGGTGGCGGAAAGAATGTAAGAGACAAAGGAAGGGTAGGATTCCTTACATGGTGCTCCCTCCAGACACAAAATGGCCCGGATATCCATGGCCTCACAGTGCCTGACACTACCTACACGAGACCATCATAATAGGAGGAAAAGATCATGACATCAAAATTAAGAGAGAGACTGATTGAGATGGGGAGGCGATATGATGGAGAATGGAGTTTCAAGGGGAAAGTGGGGGGAGGGTGGATATTACCATGGGATATTTTTATAATCATGGATGTTTTTAATAAAAATTTGAAAAAAGGCCAGGCGTGGTGGGGCATGCCTTTAATCCCAGCACTCCAGAGGCAGAGGTAGGTGGATCACCGTGAGTTCGAGGCCACCTTGAGACTACATAGTGAGTTCTAGGTCAGCCTGGACTAGAGAGAGACCCTACCTTGAAAAACCAAAAAAAGAAAAAAAAAAAAGAGGGCTGGAGAGATGGCTTAGTGGTTAAGGCGACTGCCTGCAAAGCCCAAGGACCCAGGTTCAATTCCCTAGAACCTACATAAGCCAGATTTACAATGTGGTACATGCTTCTAGAGTTTATTTGTAGTGGCTAGAGGCCCTGGTGCACCCATTCTCTCTTTCTGTTTGCCTCTTTCTCTCTGAAATAAATAAAAAAATATTTTTTAAGAAAGATAAAAGGGCTGGAGAGATGGCTTAATGGGGAAGGTGCTTGCCTGCCAAAGCCAAAGGACCTAAGTCAGATTTCCCAGGATCCACATAAAGCCAGATGCACAAGGTGGCACATGTATTTGGAATTTGTTTGCAGTGGCTAGAGGCCCTGGCACATCAATTCTCTTACTCTCTCTGTCTCTCAAATAAAAAAATAAAAATAATTAAAAAAGAAAAAAAGCTCCAGCCTCAGTGAGAGACTCTTTCTTAAAGAAACAACGTGGAAGAGCAATGGAGAATACCTGATGTTCCACTCTGGTCTCCTCACACACGTGCATACAGTACACACATACCACATGCACTATGCCCACACATGCCCCCCCAAAACTGCCTTAGTCCAAACATCTTGCTTCAAATGTAACAGGGACTCTGTCATATATAAATAATGCAATGAGAACTCCAACTTATAAACATTACAGTGACAAATCCATCACTGTTACACACAATGCCATAGAAGGCCAGGAGAGACTTCCAATTTTGGTTAAAGAATCCACAGCTCAGAGGCTGTGGGGCTGGGAAAAGGACTTCTGACATGGAGTTGGAGTCCTTGGCTCAAAATGGCTGAAGTAGATGGCTGCAGATGGCTTCACCTATGTTCACTGTAACTTTGGGTATGTTCCTCACTGAGCCTCAGTTTTTTCTTCTGTAACAGCGAAAGGACACTGGATGTTCTGAGGGTCATAGGCCATGGGCTCAGTGAAATCTCTCTCTTATCTTGATGGATGAAAGCATCATTTCATATCACTAGTGACCCAGTTCCTGGAGGTGTGCACTCACTAGGAAGTGGCTAGGGCAAGTGACAAGCTAAGGGGCTTTGCTGTCACTGTTCCAAAGGCACTGGGACCAACTGTGTAATTGATCAGTCTCCAAGCACAGTGATTGCAAAACATATGTAATTCTAACCTTGCAAGGCTGTTTTGGAAGTCAGAGCTATTTTTATGGAAGCTTTCAATGTATCAATAATGAGAAATGTAACACTACCTCCATCACCATTAGCTCTTTCTGTTGGACAAGCTTCATACTAAGGGATCCATCTTTTATTCAACAAACATGCCTTGAGGGTTCACCATGCTCTCTGGGCCAGGCACATTATAGGAAACAGGGTCAACACAGCCCCAGCTTTTGCAGAGCCTATAGCCAGATGTTAAATGGAAACAGCAGCACAGCACAAATACTTATTTAAACCTTGATGGTATTAACAATGGAGAAGTACATCCTCCACTGGAGGCATTACCATTACATATCTTTTCCAAATGAAGAAATTAAGAATCAGAGAGGTTATTCAACATGTCTGAAGCCACATGCCTGGAAAGTAACAGAGCCAGGCCAGATCTCAATCTTGTGGGAACCACTGTACTATGACAGTATCAGAGTTCAAGGGCATCTACAGTGAGCCTAAGGGCCATGGCTCAGGGCAAAGATGAGATTAGGCTGCTTGAGATCAGAAAGGCTTGCTGTCCCTCCAGGCTGTCAGAATGCTAAAAGCTTGATTGATTGTGGTTGCCTCTTCCAGAAGGCAGACACCCAGAGAAGACTTGAAGACCTTCAAGAGCAGAAAAATGAATTTCAGAAAGTAACTGTCCATTTGTAAAAACAGAGTAGGGCTGGAGGGATGGCTTAGTGGTCAAGGCATTTGCCTACAAAGCCAAAGGACCTTGGTTCGATTCTTCAGGACCCACATTAGCCAGATGCACAAGGGGGTGAACGCATCTGGAGTTTGTTTGCAGTGACTGGTGACTCTCGCAGCACCCATTCTCCCCTCTCTCTCTCCCTCCCTCCCTTCCACCTTCTTTCTTTCTCTCTGTCAAATAAATAAATAAAAATAAAAATATTAAAAAAACAAACGGAGAGTAGCAGGGGTCACCAGTAGATGTCCCAAGAGGATGCCTAGACACAGGTGCAAGACACAGGTATTACAGGCCTGTTGAGTGGGTGTACCCCCTGGCTCTGCTACTGGGGTAGGTAAAATGGGGAGAATAGGGCTTCTGGGAAACCATGTGCACTTTATGCAGCACTGGGTATGGAGTAGCTATCTTACGTAGACTTTAAAGGTTACCATGGCCCTTTTCCTCATATAGGAGATTTCAAAACTCAAACAACCTGGGCTGGAGGGATGGTCAATGCACTTGCCTTCAAAACCTAATGACCTTTTGATTCCCCAGTACACCTGTCAAGCCAGATGCACAAAGGGGTGCATGCATCTGGAATTCATTTGCTGTGGCTAGCAGCCCTGGAGCACATGCATGCCCTCCTTCCCCACTTGCAAATAAATAAAAATATTTTTTAAAAACTGAAACAACCTACATGGAGCACAGGGCTAGCAGCTCTTCCCTATCATGCTCTCTACTATACTGTCATTTCACCTTCAAGACTTCTGCCAACATAGCACCCATATTACTATATTTCTAATGGTGACAAAATACATACACCATCAAATTCACCATCACTGAGCTTAGCACATCCACGATATTGAACAGCCAGCATCTTTCTCTTGCTCCAGAACAATGCCATACCAGTTAAGTAATATTTCTTCACTTTCCTGGCTTCCAGACTGGTGGCCTCTAATCTGCTGCAGGTCTCTGTGAATTTATTGGCTCTGGACATTTCATATCTGTTGAATCCTCCAATACGACGCCTTTTACAGAATGACATTCTTGAGGCTCTTCCGTGTGCTGCATGGGTCAGTGCTTCACTCATTTTTATAGCTAAACAGTATTCCATCGTAGGCACAGACCAGACTTTTCATTTTTTCATCAACTGGGAGACATTTAGGAATTTCCATCCTTTGGTTACTGTGGATGGTGTACCATGAGCATTTATGCACATGTTTTTGTTTGAACATCTATTTTTTATTCTTTTGGGTATATACCCAAAATTGAATTGCTGAGTCAATCTATTATTGTCTTGGTTTTATTATTTTACTTTAGTGAAATCAGGGATTTGACATGGTAATCACATTAAGAGAAACAATTAGCTATTAAAGTAAGGGAGGTTATCAATAATGCCACTTAAAATTACAAGGACCAAAGCCAGGTATGGTGGCACACGCCTTTAATCCCAGCACTTGGGAGGCAAAGGTAGGAGGACTGCTGTGAATTTGAGGTCACCCTGAGACTAGAGAGTGAATTTCAGGTCAGCCTGAGCTACAGTGAGACCCTACCTTGAAAAACCAAAAAAAAAAAAAAAAAAAAAAAAAAATTACAAGGACCAAAAGTAGTATAGGTGTACACTTTGGTAAACTCATTGTTCCTGTGTTCCTACTAGGGCTGTCCATGCAGGCACTTGCTGAAGTCAGGCACCAGAGCTAAGGCTAGGTGGGTCAGTGGCTGTCTGAGAGTCAAAAGCACCATAAATCAGGGGCAGAGGGTTTTATACTCTTAGCCCGTTTCAGAATCTTCAGCACAGAAGGGGATGGCAAGATAGGAATGAAGCAGCCATCCTAATAGAGATGACTTCAGAGCAGAAAGGCCACTCAGGGCTAGTCTCAGGCTGGCCCTCTCCCAGCCCAACCCATCATTCTGCCCAGGAGGCAGCTCCCCAGGTACCCAGGAGATCTGGTCAAGGCAGGAACAAAGGGCTTGTCTTCAAGCTTCCTCCAGACCTTCTCCAGATGGAGTCCTGACTCTGCTTGGAGATCTCTTCTTGATAATTAGGGGGTGCTTAGTAACAAGAGAGTTGTTTTTAGTGAGGACTCTTTCATCTCTGGGTTAAATTATATTTCATATGCTAATATTAACTCTGGTGTCCTCTAGAATTCAAATGAGACATAAACATTCTCCCAGAGGCAGAGTCCACATTTGTTACTGGGACCACCTTGACCAAATAAAAGGTGTTACCAAATGTATTTATAGTTCAAACTTCTCTCAACTTTCTCTTAAAGTCTGCTGTGGTAGCTTCTATGCAAGCAAGGAAGAATGTCCAACATTCATTAGGACTCTGTGTCTGGGGGCAGACAGACATGATGACATCATGGGTGACTCACAGCTACAGAGGAACTGTGAAGCAGCTTGGAGCAGAGAAACAGATGGAGAGATGCAAATTAAGAAATACAACTCGCCATCTAAAATGCCTTACATCATTAAACTGAAAACAAGCCCAGCATAGAAAGACAGCATAACCACGGTCAAACAGGAAGCCCATACCCAGCTGACAGCAGAGTGAAGTAGGGAAACCCTTAGGGAAAGTTCTAGGGATGCCAAAGCCAGAAAAACACCAGTCTCTTCTGACTAAGTAATCCCTGTTTTAGGAACTTATTCTGAAAAAATTATTCTTTTTTAAAGGAGGGGGGCATTGCATATATACAAAGATATTTGTTGGAGAGAAAAACTACAAAATAACAAAAACTGGAAACACTGATGTCAAATAACAGGGCTCCAGGCTGTTCCAAACAAATCCCTGACATTGAGAGTGCAACTCTCACCTTCATACAGACTTGGGGAGGAGCTGGATTTCACAAACAATTGTGATAAACAGCAGGAACTGGAAGGGGCTTTGAGACACAAGCCTGGTGGCAAAATTCAGGTTGATGGTTTCTCTATATTCTAGGTAAGTATGGTCCAACTGTATGCTAGATTTTTTTCATTCAAAATATTTTTGAAAAGAATACATTTTAAAAAGGAACTTTTAGCTGAGTGTGGTGGTGCACACCTTTAATCCCAGCACTTAGGAGACAGAGGTAGGAGGATCGCCATGAATTCAGGGCTACCCTGAGACTACATAGTGAGTTCTAGGTCAGCCTGGACTAATGTGAAACCCTATCTCAAAAAAAAAAAAAAAAAAAAGAAAGAAAAGAAAAAGAAAAAAAAGAAAGAAAAACAAAGAGAAACTTTCATGGAGTTAGGAAGATATCTCAGTGGTTAAAGACATTTGTCTGCAAAGCTTGCCTGGGTTTAATTCCCAAGCCACCCATGTAAGTTGGATGCAGAAAGTGATGCAAGCATCTGGTGTTTGTTTGTGGTATGCCCATATATAGACACATATACATACATACATAAAAGTAAATTTTATTATTTTTAAATTTACTCGAGAGAGAGAGAGAGGGAGAGAGACAGACAGAAAGAGAGAGAGAGAGAAAGGGCATACCAGAGCCCTTAGTCACTGCAAACGAATTTCAGATGGATGTACCACCATTTGGCTCACGTGGGTCTTGGGGAACTGAACTTGGGTTCTATGGCTTTGTAGGCAAGTACCTTAACCACTAAGCCATCTCTCTAGTCCCAAAATAAATCTAAAAAGAAATTTCAGGGGCTCTGGGGGTGTCTCCATGGGTAAAATGCTTGCTGCACAAGCATGAAGAGCTGCACTGCGATCTTTAACACCCATGTGGAAATGCTAGGCATGGTGGCACACCTGAACTCCAGTGCTGGGGAAGCCGAGACAAATGGATCCCTAAGGCTCACTGGCTAGCTAGTCTTGCCAATGGTTGAGCTTTAGATTCAGTGAAAGATCTTTTATGGAGCAACTGAGGAAGATACCTGACAAAGACCTCTCTCTGGCTTGCACATACATACATGCACACATGTGTCAGAAAAAAAGAAAAACAAACTTTCAGAAATGTGGCAGCAAAAGGCTTCCAGGAGTCCTTACTTGGGAAGAAATATTTTCAGATTAGACCCTGTTTACTTTGCTGGTGTCAAAATGTTCCTTCCTCTAGGAAATGATGTTGATAGTTTCTTTTTCTCTTGATTTGACATTTGGAAAAACAAAGCTGGCAACCTCGTGAGTCTCTAAAGCTCATTTTTGAAGTCTCTCTTGCCGATGAAACCCTACATCTGGGACCCTGGCCTGAGATCACACGGGGTTCTCTGGCAGTGGACAGGCTGCTGGCTGACATGGGGCATGTCTGAGCTAGAAAACCCCCAGGGGTGACTGGTGAGAAGGAAGGTAAGATGGCGAGGGAAGGAGGTGTGTGGCTGCAGGTTGGAGGACCTTCACAACTTGGAAACATTTTGAATTTGGATAAAAGTCTCAAAGTTACATCATGTTCATCACCTGAATCCTAATACCACTGTCACCCTCAAGCCCAGGCATCTCTCCTGAGTGGATGCCAGTGAGCAGAGCCCATACTGCATCCATTGAAGGGGGCATCTCCTATGTGCTGCACAGGTTGCCAGGGGAATGAAGAGAAACACCCTCAGCTACCACAGAACAGCCCCTCCCCCATCATAGACACCCGGTTCCAAATGAACTGCTGAGGCTCTGAACTGTCCCTCCCCTTACCTCCTGTGCTAGTTCTTCCCTCTTCTCCAGGGCCCACACCAGAATAAGGAAGCTGGCCTTCTTATACCATAGTGCTACACCAGCCCTGACATTCCTCAGCTGCTCCATGCTTGTCTGAGTATCTTAATGTCTCTATCATCATTTTTAAAACTATTTCATTTTTTATTTATTTGTTTATGAGAGAGAAGGAGAGAATGGGCATGCCAGGGCCTCTAGCCCATACAAGCAAATTCCAGATGCATGCGCTACCATGTGCATCTGGATTGTGTGGGTTCTGTGGAATCGAACCTGGATCCTTAGGTTTTGCAGGCAAGTGCCTTAACTGCTAAGCCACAGCTCCAGCCCTCTGTCATCATTTTGTTTTGTTTTATGAAGTAGGGTTTCACTCTAGCCCGGGCTGACCTGGAATTCACTATGTCGTCTCAGGGTGGCCTTGAACTCATGGCGATCCTCCTACCTCTGCCTCCTGAGTTCTGGGATTAAAGGCATGCACCACCATACCCAGCTTATCATCATTTTTTAAAGGTTTACCCCTGCCCATGAAATGGAAGTCATGATCATTCCAGAAAACAGAGAAAAGTATAATGAGAATAACTGCCTGTAAGAATGCCATCTCTGAAAATTAATCAGTTTCAGGACTGAGGTGTGCCTTTCAGATAAATACACATATCCACACAGACCACATGCCTGGTAGGATGCTCTGTTGGTGGGAGGTTCTAGAGCACTTGCCCTTCAGTGGAAGTGAAAGGGTCCCAGCCCAAGTAGACTCTAGGGCACTGTTTTAAGTGTTGGATGCTCCCAGGGAAGGCTTAAAGAAATGGAGAGTGACTGCTAGCCTGGCAGACATTCTGTCCTGGCCCTTCTTGATCAAGCACAAACAGAGCTATCACTATACACAAGTGTCTAAACAGCTTCAGAGCCTGGCAATAGACCACAGCCTCCTGAACACCTGATGCCATCAGTCAGGGGCTGAGCTGACTCCTGCTCCTTTCAGGTGTGAAACCAACTCTGTAAGCAGTAGGAAAAGAGGGAAAGAACAGGATTGACCTCTATGATAAGAAAGGAAGAGCCAGGCGTGGTGGCGCATGCCTTTAATCCCAGCACTCAGGAGGCAGAGCAAGGAGGATCGCTGTGAGTTTCAGGACAGCCTGAAACTACATAGTGAATTCCAGATAAGCCTGGGCTACAGTGAGACCCTACCTCGAAAAACAACAACAACAAAAAGCTTTTTCTACTAGACTTAGTGCTGTGATTATGGTGACAATAATGCATGAAGGTGATCAGTATGCAGAGCTCACTATAGCAGGCACCAGGACAGGCCTGCAACATGAAGGAAGTCATTTCCAAGTTAGCTGAGTGTAGACACACTTTGTGGAGGACAGAAGTGGCAGAGCAATAGAGGCATACAGGCTCATAACTATTTCATAGGCATTAGAAAAACTAATAGATCATCAACTCTCAAAATCACAGATATGAACAAAACATAGTTGAGGAAAACTGAGCTAGGGAGTTACTAGAAAGTATGAAGGTGGCCACAAATACCTGTGCTGTCTTACTGACTCCATCCAGCAGCTGCTCTGCCTATGAAGACCAGAGGCTAAGGTACAGGGAGACCTGCCTGGGCCACATACTTCCAAGTGGTGATCAGTACCTACCAGAGAGTCATCTTCACTTGCCCAGGTCTCCATGGAGGAAGGTCCTGTTTTTCCTCCCATTTGACTTTCCTCTGTGGACATAACCACCTTAGCCCATTCACCAGTCACACCTGGTCCAGGGACGATTCCCTAGGACTGGAGCATGCCACCAGTCATTTGGCACCATTTCCTGACAAGTTTTCTGGTCCTGTTGGTCTGGGTGTTTGCAAGAGTACAGCTTGGTGTGTAGCAAGTTGGGCTCAGGAGTGTCTATGCAATTGCTGAGGAGGGTCCCCTCATGCTAGGCGACACGACTTAGGGGAAATGGCCTTGGCCCTCGCGGTGAAAACTTCCCAAGGCCTTACTGGTCACTGTGGCCTGGAAGTGGTAATTTGGCAATTTCATATAGCCATAGCTGTGCCAGTAGCCTCCTAGGGACAGGAATTCGGAATGGCTTAATTCTTGCCTGCCAGGCCTATCTTATGTCAGTAGAGGACAGCATGACCAGTCTCTTGGCCAAACTTTTCTGTGAGGCAGGACAAGCCCAGGCAATGCAGTGTTGGCCCTGAGGTCTGGCCTTGGCTCTTAGGGGAGCAAGGCCCAAGCATTAGAAAAAAAATATAAGGAGGGTCTGAGGGACCTACAGGACCCCAGGTTTTCTAAGACCAGGTTTAAGAATCTAGGTTTACTTTAAGTTAAAACTTGCAGCTTACTGAAGGGGCTTTCTACCCACCAAGAAGAGTAACCCAGGCATATCTCCCAAGCCAGGGAGTGTGGCTACAATTCTGAGCTGCTGGGCATCACATCAGGCTCACCCTGCATCCATGAACACTGTAAATCCCCTCACGCAGCTCTAAGGAAGGCACTTCATATACATGGATGCTGGCAAGCTGGGATGCTGCATGTCACCCAGCTAGGCAGGGCATGTGAGGATGTGGACCCAGACTCTTTGTCCTTCCATGGCTGACTGCCAAAGACCACCTGTGCTTCTATAGGGTGGACATCAGGAATGAAGGGCTCTTTAATTTCCAGGGGATTCTTCCATGATCAGAGTATAAGCACTTTGTGAGCTCATCTGCTGCCTACACCCTGGGTGACCCCATGTCTAGGAAGGTTCGGCAGTCTGTCTCTTGCATTGGCTCTGTGATTACTGCCATCTAGTTACTATGTGGCTCCCAGGGTGCATCCTTGTTCTTACTGTGACTTGAAGGCAGACAGTACAACAGTACTCTAAGCATTGGTTCTGGCCTCTTATCTCAGCTCTGCCCCCTAGATATACACGTCCTTACCCTCCTTCAGGGCCCAGCTTCCTCACTGCTAAAGAAGGGCAGAAGCTGCAGCCCTATCAGTCAAAAGCACTTGGATTCTGGAAATTGGTAATTATGCAACAAATAAGAAAGTCCACAGAGAGGAAAACACTCACTGTCCCAGAAGTTCCTACTGCTTGTGCAAGGCCTAATTCCTCATGTTAAGGTCCTCACCATTCTTACAGTCACTGCTCTCCTGTCCTCCTGAAACGAGGTTAACACTCCCACTGGAGGCTCCTGCAGCACCTCTCTTGTGACACTTGGTCACTGTGTAATGAAGTGATTCTAGTCATAGCGGCATCAGTAGCTACTGTCCTCTAAGGGACACCTTACAAGCTGACATCTTTATCTCCTGAACCCTTAAAAGGGTCTCATGTACAGAGAGATCTGGCCTCCCCAAAACCAAATGACTTGTCCAAGGTTGATGGCCTGCAAGTAAGCAGAGGGGGACTGAAACCCACATCTGTCCAATGCCCTTACCTCCCCCTGCTCCTTACTCAATACATGCCCCACTGGGCCCTTATTTGCTCACAGCACCTCTCTAGCACCCATTCCAGGGTGGGGGTCCACCAAGAGCTCTCAGTAAATTCTTTTCCAATGAAAGAAAGAGAAAAAGAAGCCAGAATCCCTTTAGTTGCAAGTGACAGAACTTATCTGGAAGACATCTAAAAGGGAGACTGCCTATCTGGACTCCATGTGGCCCACAAGATTACACCACAAAACCCAGGAGTCCTGATAGCCCTAGAGGGTGGGCAAGATGAGAGCCAGTGGCTGGATGCCTGCCTAAATTCACCAACACTATGTTGCTGCCCCTCCCAGGGGAGGCTTCCACCTCAATCATCCTCTACACGGTGGAGGCTGGATAACTGGCAGCTGTGCTGCCATTCTACAGTTCTACAATGAAAGCTAAGAGCCTTTATCCTCAGAATTCAGAAAAACAAAGCAAAACAACCGAGGTAGGACTCTGTTGGTCTGGGAATGATATGTTGTGACTGGTGGGCCAAGAATTTGGGGAGGTGGGAAGGATGATATATTGTGATCGTCCTGGTGGCCAATCATAGTTTGTGCTATGTTTGACTCAATGGGCCAGGTACCCTCTTATGATAAGGTGGTGAATAGGCAAAGACAAGTCATCCCCTTTACTAACCTTATAAAAAAGTCATTATTTCAGTTAGCTAGGTATAATTTAAATTGCCTATCAAACTCCATTGCTGTTAATTACAAGACAGCTAAAATTCAAACCTCTCCCCAAACTGAGGTAAAAATGTCCTGACTCCTGAGCATGACAGTATGCACTAGTATCCATCCCAACACTCAGGAGGCTAAGGTGAGAGGATAATTTGAGTTCAGCAGTTCAAGACCAGTCTAGGCAACATACGAGGCTCCTGATCATGTGTTTCCATAGCCAGCCGTTGAGGTCATCCTCCATCTTGGAGACTACTGATCTCCATTTCTAAAGTTACCACTTCTTTCCCCTCCTGGAGGATGAAAAGAAGGAAGCCATGGTGTGAAGGCATAGGGTGGTATGAACAGCTCCTGAACTAGCTTATCTGTCAGAGTGGAGTCCAATGCCAGACCCTGATCCTAGTTACTAGGATGAAGGTGTCTTACCTGAAAAAAAAGGTGCATTCAATGAGGAGACAATGGAAGGTGAGGGCTCAAGGGGATGGAGTCTTTGGCTGACTAGGTAAACTCAGTACTCTACACACTTCTTCACACTGTACTCAGTGACAACTGTACTTTATCAGAGATTGATCACTACTCCACATTCAGATCGGCGAGGACCCCCTGCTCCCCTGCCCACCTGCAGTGGGCCAGAATTTAATCAGGAGAATGTCTGTCAAAGCCCCTAGCAAGTATTCAGGGAAAGATCAGGGGCTTAGAAATGCCTACAAGGGGGCTGGAGAGATGGCTTAGCGGTTAAGCGCTTGCCTGTGAAGCCTAAGGACCCCGGTTCGAGGCTCGGTTCCCCAGGTCCCACGTTAGCCAGATGCACAAGGGGGCGCACGTGTCTGGAGTTCGTTTGCAGAGGCTGGAAGCCCTGGCGCGCCCATTCTCTCTCTCTCCCTCTGTCTTTCTCTCTGTGTCTGTCGCTCTCCAATAAATAAATTAATTTAAAAAAAATAAAAGAAATGCCTACAAGGCTCATGGGCTCAGGTTTTCTTCTTTGTGATTCTCCCATTGCACCAAATCACCTCCACTGCCAAGGACCACCCCAGCTGGCAAGGTTGGAGGGTCTGATTCATTAGGGTCATCTCCACTGGGCAAAGTCTTTCTTCCACCTCTCCCACCTAGAAGGCAGACACTCCTTGGTCAACCTTTGGCCTCTGTCCATCTGTGGGAAATTTAGGTGGCCAGATCAGGGACTCTCAACCTGAGGTCACAGAAGATGATCAAAGTCATCACTGAGGTTTGAATGTACTTGGGGTACAAACAGGACATTTGATACTTTCCATAAATACTCTCCAATTGTGCTATTTGACTGCCTTTTTCCATGTTAGGAGGCAGGTGCCTAAATAAAGTGGGCCCAACTCTTTAACCTTGTAGGGCTTTCCATTATTAGCAGAGCTCATGTGAGAGAAAGCTTCCATATTTGAGATTGGTCCTGTATATTTGAAAACCTGACTCGGGGGCTGAAGAGATGGCTCAGCAGTTAAGGCACTTGCCTGCAAAGCCTATGGAACCAGATTCAATTCCCCAGTACCCATGTAAAGCCACATGCACAAAGTAGTGCATGTGTCCGGAGTTTGTTTTCAGTGTGGCTGGAGGCCCTGGCAAGCCCATTCATATTCGCTCTCTCTCAAGTAAATAAATAAAACATTAAAAAAAAAAAAAAGCCCTGTCTAGGGCTGGGGAGATAGCTCAGTTGGCGAAACATCTGCCATGTAAACATGAAGATCTGAGTCCAGATCCTTGGTACCCACATAAAATGCCATGTGTGATGGTGCACATCTGAAATCCCAGTACTAAGGAGGCAGAGGCATGAGGATCCCTGGGACTCCCTAACTATTCATTCTAGTCAAATCAGTGAGCTTGAAGTTCAGGGAGGGATTCTGTCTCAAAAATGTGCAGAGTCTGAAGAATGACTGAAGATGTTAATCCACATACACACCCTCACAGATGCATGTGTGCCTTCACACACATGTGCACACATACACATGAACATGCATATACACATGCACATCTCAAACACATACACAAGCAAAATAAATGAAAAATGACCTGGCTTAGGGCTAGAGAGATGGCTTACTGGTTAAGCGCTTGCCTGTGAAGCCTAAGGATCCTGGTTCGAGGCTCAATTCCCCAGTACCCACATAAGCCAGATACACAAGGGGCCATGTCTGGAGTTCCTTTGCAGTGGCTGGAGGCCCTGATGTGCCCATTCTCTCTCTCTCTGTTGCTCTCATATAAATAAACAAAATAAACACAAAAACTTAAAAAATAAATTAAAAAATAACCCAGCTTAAACTCAACCCAAGGTTCATCTCTGTTCTTTCATCTCCTCCCCTACCTGTCAGCTATTTATGGTACCTTGAACTGGGAAGAGGTGAGGGGTCTAGGAAGTTCTGCCCTTTGACAAGTCCCCAATTCTTTTCTGGTCTTCCTCCCTAAATATTAGACTCTGGCAGGTGCTAGCTGACAGGGCACTGTGTGTAGGAGACTCTGGTGATGTCTCTCTGCTGTAGGTGGCTTCTGCTGGTCCTCTGTAAAGGTGGTGATATGGGTCTTCTAGGGCTTTGGGGCTGTGTTAGGGTTTGTCCTGGCTCTTTTGTCACTGAAGAACAGCCAGGTCTCCTACCTCTGGCCACAGTTTGTATAGGTTCCCAATCCCCTCTCTGGGTTGGGAGGCAGTACCACAGCTCATACCCTTCTGTGAGCCTCTGTGCCCCTTCACATAGAGTTACAGTAACTTCTGAGGTAGTTCTTGGCCTCATGCCAGGCCACAGAGAACTGGTATAGAAGGAAGGAGCTCACTTCTTCCAGCTGCCCAAGTCTTTTCAAAGCTTCATGACTGTGGGGCTCACACCTGTGAATTCTCAGCACTGGAAATAGGCACTAGTTTCTACAGTTAGTAGGAGAAAACATGTCAGGTGCCTTCCTCCTATTTATCCCCACACATGGCCACACTATCCTTGGCTCCCAGGAAGCTCTTACAGGATCCCATGGGCAATGGACTTGTGGTTCATCCTATCCAATGTCCCCTGCAAGAGAACCATCTGATTTACCTTGATGCCACCTCTACTGCAAGTCCAAACTCCTCTCATTCCACAGAGAACCCACCAGCCATCTGAGACTCATTGGCCAAGAGTGGGGATAGGGATGAGGTCAACTAGGGCAGGGTGAGTGAGGGACAAGGACTGTATGGACAGTCTCAGCTTTCCAGAAGCTCTAATAGCTATGGATTTGTTAATACTACAGAAGACATTTGTTTTTACTTAACACAAATAGCAAAGTTTTGTTGAGGGCTAAAACAATGAGGATCTAAGTCAGCTCTGGGAGAAAGATCCTGCTCCAAGACCCTGGACAAAACTTTTGACATTTCTAGGCCCGCTCTTCTACGCAGTGGAGTTCAAAATCAGCATGCTGACATCAGGAGGGAAGGAATGGACTAATAACAGCTTTCCCTCCTACCTGGCATGGCTTGACTATAGCCTTCACAGTAGGCATGGATGTTTCTATAACTAATAAGCATTTTCAAAACCCAGGACTAAGAGAAGGTAATTGTGATGGTTCATTGCTAACTTGACTAGATTGAGAATAACCTAGGAGACATATTTTTGTATGACTATAAGGGTATTTTCAGAGAGGTTTAACTAAACAGACCTATCCTAAGTGTGGGTGGCACCATCCCCCACTGGGCTGGGGTCCCAGAATGAATAAAAATGGAAAAATGAGAAGCAAGCTGATCTCTAGCCTCTCTCTCACTCTCATTCTCACTCTCTGCTTCCTGACTGCAGATACAATGTGACCAGCTGCCTCTTGTTCCTGCCACCATGCTTTTCTAGCAATGATTGACTGGATCTCCCCAAACCATGAGCCAAAATAAACCCTTAAGTTGCTTTTTGGTATTTTGTCAGAGTAATGAGAAAAGGCCAAAACCAGTAATGAAGAGGAGCTTGTGTGGGGGGAAAGAGTCAAGCCTCCAGTACATTATACATCAGGCCACTCCCAGCTCTGCAAAGGAGCCTAGCACAGTCCTAGTGTGTGTCAGGCTCAGTACACAACATATATTTTGTTGGGTGGATAGTTTCTTAATTCCAGACATATTTACCTGATACTTATTATTAATAAGGTATTCTGAATACAGATTTAAGTTGCATTTAGCCTACCAACCAAAGGAGACTGTGGGTATGGAAAAATAGGAGAGACCCCTGTGTGGAGAGTGGGCAGCCACCATCCCTGTGGGGTTGCCAGTGGGCAGGGGCCAGCAGCATCCAAGGCGCCTGGCGGAGCTGGACAGACCTGGATGGCGCTGTGAATACTTTCTTTCTTGAGAGAAGCTCATTTTTGTGTGTACTGAATCATGGCATTCACAGGGGGCCCAAGACAAGAGCATTTACTAAGTGGACCCCAGGCCTGAGGCAGGCAGTACAAGGTCAGGATGAGGGTGGGGGTGGGGGTAGGGTGGGGGCTGAACCAATACTCAGGCAGGAAACTGAAATCAGCCTTGTTGCCCCTCAGAGCCCCACAGCGAGTGCTGGGGAAGTGGGGGGTGATGAACACACTGACCACAAACCTCAGCATGACAGAGATCAGGCCTAAAATAGTCTGAGCTTCTGGGGTGTCAGCTGGGATTTGCCCCTTCCAGAAAGTCATGGCTCAAGCATTCTGTTTACCAAACGCTCTGCACACATAGAAACCAGGGATGGCCTGGGCTGTGCATTAAAGGGAGTGGAGTGTCCCCCCCAGGGTAGATTCTGAGGTGTTGGAAGCTTCTCTGACACTGGGTGGGAGGGCCAATGCCACAGCAGCTCAGAGCAAGCCTGGCAAAGGAGGAAAGGAGAGGGCACTACAGGGGGGAGGGTTCGTCCCTATGAGTCCACCTACTGGATGTAGACCCTGCCTGGCAGGTAGCAGACGGGGTGACATCACTAGGCAAAGGCAGCTATGGAGGAGGACTGGAGGACTGCCTCCTCACCACTGAGCTCCTGAGAGTCCTCAGAGCAGCTGAGAATGGGCTCCCAGCTGGGATTGAGCAGTTCTTCCAAAGATTTGGAAGATGGGCTCCCAAAGCAAAGTTCGGCCTGGCTGCCCTGCCACCACGACCACAACCCACACCTCTGAGGGGAGCAGGCAGAGGGTGACTTTCCTGGGGTGTCTTCTTCCTAGGGCCTTGCTGATCTCCTCAGGGGCTCCTTCTCACCCCCTCTGCAGATCTACGACAGGGACAGAGCCCATGCAACTGAAGGTCAACTACCCAGTGAAGTATCTGATATGTACATCCCTTTAGTGGTTGAGGATCTCTGGCAGGCTACTGTTTTCCAGTCCTGCTGTACAGAGGAGGACGGGCAACAAAGAGAAGTGAGGGGAATAAGGCACACACTTTGTACATGGTGAGGTTGGATTTGAATTCACACTCTAACCAGCACACCAGCCTGCCTTGCTGGGCATGACAACGATGAAGAGAATATTCAACCTTCTGTTATTTGACTCTCATGCTAACCTTAAAAATACAAGTGCCGTTTTCATCTCAGATTTGATTGTAAATTACTTGCTCTGGGCCATTAAATGGGCAAGGACATGCCCAAGGTTTACACTTGGGTAGTTGTGATTCTAGTGCCTACCACTGTAATTCTAGGCCCTTCACTTATTTGCCCCTGGCATCTGTCTGGCTCTGGGCTGGATGCTGGAGCCCCAGACACAATAAGGTGGCTCACATGTCCTTCCAGTCTGCACCAAGCCAACTCTTAAAGTACAAGCACCCTAGCCACATTCTTCCTGCCTTGTGTTTGGAGCAGCATCTTTTCACAGGAAGTAGTCTTCAGCAGCAGGGTAAGGTCATTGTTGATCCACCCTGAACCTATGGGTCCTCCTGTGAATTTGTAAGAACTGAATGCAAAGTTCCAGTCCCCACCGCCCATACTACTGAATCAGAAACTCTAAGGATAGGGTCCAGCAAACTAGGAAGGTGTTTTGGTAGATAATTTACCAAAGTACTTCCAGTAAGATGATTCACTTTTTCAGGCTCTGTACCAGGATGGCAACTGGAAACCAGGAACATGTTGATGAAATTGGTCAAGTGAACTTTGGTTTGCAGGCCAGACATCAATACACAGCTTAAATGCTGAGTTTTCACAGGGTCAGGGTGAGTGACAACAGAAGAGGGAAAGTGCAAGTCAGCCAGCTCTCAGGAAAAGATTGGGGGTCTTCCTGCCTGGTGCTGAGCCAGCATCTTTGCACAGGAAATGGCCTTCAGTGGCAGGGTAAGGTCACTGCTGCACCAGCCTTAACTCATGGGTCGTCTTGTGAGCTTGTTAGAACTGAAGGTGAAATCCGACCTCCCTTACCCCAGATCTACTGAATCACAGACTCTGGGAATAGGGCCCAGCAAGGTGTTTTCATAGCTGAAAAACTTATGAACCCACTACAGCTTAAGAACACTGACCTCAAGTGGGTTAAAACACAAGGGATCCAACACTGACTGAGCAACTACTGTGTGTGAGGCACCTACATCTGAACCTTGGCACTAACTTTTTGGCATAAACAGTATTTTCCTGAGCGTGGTGGTGCATTCCTGTAATCCCAGCACTCAGGAGGCTGAGGCAGGAGGATCTTCAGTTCTAGATTAGCCTGGGCTATATCAAGGACCCTGTCTCAAATAACCATAGAAACAAAGTTACTCTACAGATCAAGAAACATGGGAGGGGACCTTAAGTGTCTGTCAAGAGTGCGGCCTTTGGATCTCCACAGGCTCAGACCCAACCCTGGCTCTGGCTGCTACTGGCTGTGTGCTGCCCCATCAGGTACAATGGAAGGCAGTGAGGAAACCTCTCCTGGAAGGTCTTGCTCTGAGGACATGATACACTCATTAAGTGAAAGGCCTCCCACAGGGCTAGGCCCATGGGAACCTGCAACAGAGGGCAGCCATTATGTAAGAGCCCGGTATCCATAAGCTCCAAGAAACCAGCCTTGGGGACTTCACTTACAGGGGAGCCCTGCAGACTAGTTTAATGCCATTTACAAAGAACTCTACTAGAGTGATGGGACCTCAGCTGGTGAGCAGGTAGCAAATGTGAAGAGTGTGAGGGGCTGGGAAGGGACATTCACTAGGGAGAGCCAGAAAAGCAACCAACAGACAGCTATCTGATGCTTGTAGGGCTCCTGTAAGCAGCACCCTCCCCTAGAGAGCGGCGTGAAGCAAATGTGTTCACATGAATGGGTCACCCAGAACAGGCCGACAGCATGATCAGTGGGGTTGGAAGAGGCCAGTGAGCACATACATCTGTGAGCAGGTCCTGTGTAAAAGGCCTAAGAAGAATGGATGAAAACCTTAGTACATGTTTAAAGAGACATCGTTGTCATTTTCCAGCCAACTGGTTACTTATCTAAAACAACTTGCTCCCTGAGACCCAAGGAGCCAGGGGTTTCTCTGTCATCAAGACAGATATCCCAAGGCTGAAACACAGGCTCCAAGTGCACCACTGACCAGTGGGTGTCCCTGGACAAGGCAAATTCACTTCAGCCTCAGTTTCTGCATCTGGAAATTGGGAAAGAAAAGAACTCAACTCACATGTTCTTGTGGGGATCAAAAAGTGCTCAATAAGCCAGGTATGGTGGTGCACGCCTTTATTCCCAGCACTTAGGAGGCAGAGGTAGGAGGATTACCATGTGTTCGAGGCCACCCTGAGACTACATAATGAATTCCAGGTCAGCAACCCTACCTCGAAAAACAAACAAACAAACAAACAAAAAAATGTGCTCAATAAATGCTAAGTTATTTGGGGCTCATTAACATGTGCTATCTTTTCACAGTCTGCTTTCCACAATGCTAGAAGATTTTTTTTTTCCTTTGGTTAAACATAATTAATACACAAGCTTCAGGCAAAGATGGGGACAGAGAAGTACTCCTTTGACTAAACAACCTTTAGTAAAGAGGCTCAATGGTACTGGGGATAGGAAAATCAAGAAGGGAAAACAAAAGAAAAGCTCCCTGGAGACACAAAATGGTTGATGCCCTTCAGAGGACCCAAGATATTGTATACTGTCTCCAGTTCCAAATTGGATAATAAACTTTAACTCCAAATTACCCAAAGAAGGCAGCTAGCATTTACTGAACAGCTACTGGGTCACAGAGAGTGCTCTGGTTACTTATTCCTCCCAGCCATTCTGGGCAAGTGGTGGTACTGTTTCCAGTCCAAATGTGACAACTGAGACTTGGGGAGGATAGGTGAACTCAGAAATCAGGTGGCTGATAAGTGGTGGGTGAAATTCACAGCCAGGACTAACCATCTCCCAATACCACCAGGACAGCCATGGTCCTACAGAGAGGGGAGCTACCAATACGCATGTCCTCTCCTTCTCCCTATCCTGTCAACTTCTGCCACTGGGTAGAACTTCACATGAAGCCAGAAAACAAGGGGCCCACTGCATTTCTGGAATGCACACAGGTCAGCCTCTAGGCACTGGGGAGGAACCAAACAGGAGAGTGGAAACAGCACAGAGAACATACAGCAGGGAAGTCTCAGAACTAAGGCTTATCTAGTCCCCTCAGATAAGAGGCAGTGGGGCAGTCTGGAGGCTGGCAGGGCTGAGGCAAGCCAGTTGTACCCACAGCCCTTCCTCCTTACAGAGTCTGTATGAGGATTCTTAGAACTCTTCAACCCGGGCCTGCAGTCAGCAGCACCTCTGTCTGGGGATCTCACACTCTGGTCTGGAAAGCTCACTTTATCAGGCTTTTGCCCAGAGCTCTCATTTATCTGCTCAGCTGTCTTGTTGGGTCCCAGGAAAGGTAAACAGTATTAGCAAGAGTCTAGCTGCTCTTTGGGACACAAATTTTAGTGCAGGGGAATCACAATCCTCCCCCCATGGACCATCAAACTACCCTGCCAGGGTCCTGTCAGGCCCAGAACTAGGTTCTAGAAATGACAATATTTAAGTAAAAAAAGAAAACCTTATATGAATGAGAATGATTTTATACAGCTTTAGGAAATTCCTGTGACATTTTTGTTAAGAAGAAATAAAAATCAGCAAACTACAACAGAGTCTCTACTTTCTGTGGGTCTCAATTTTCTGTTTGGGGATGGGTCTCAGCTCAGCTATAGTAGGAAACAGCTAGGATGAGGTTAATTGTGACTTCCAGAAAATACTGTTCTGCAACAAAAATGAAAACCAATCAACTAAGTCTCATCAAACCAGCATTAGACAAGTTGACCCAGAGCCCAGACTCTGGTGCTCAGATGAGACTTAATCAGCATTTGTTGACTAAATGACAAACATGCTGTACTGCTAGGTGACCTCACACTGGAGGACAGGTGTTGGCTTGATTCTGTTCCCTGGCAGGTGGGTGGAAAAGTTAGGACAGAAATGTGTCTTAGTGAGCAAACATGGGCTCTCAGAGCTGCCTGAAAGCTAGCATGCACCATGCTCTGATGGTTAAACACACTTGTCTGGTCAGCATGGAGCCAGAGAACAGGCAGCTCCCTTGCTGGGCTCACGGCAGCAAGTCCTAGGACTAGCACAGGCCTCCAGGAGAGGAGGCAGCAGCTGGCTCTTGTCAGCTGAGAGGCAGCTGTTTTCTCACCCCAGTAGGGTGGCGGGTATAGCAGTTCCACAGGCTTGCTGCTGCTCAGAACACTTCCCTAAGACCACCTGACCAGGAGAGGAGAGACTCTGACACACTAGTTCTCAAGTGTAAACTGTACCAAGTTCCAGTAAGAAATAAACAGGGCTGTTAGACTATGGCATGCCTTTCCTGAGTTCAGAGATTTCAAAACAAGAAAGAGTGTGTTAGACGTGAAGAAATTCAATTTGTCTTTAGTACAACTGTGTCTCTCCTAGCTTTATGCAGTTTTAATACAGCCCAATGGGTGCCTAGCTGTGTGCCCCAGTGTCAGGAACTTCACTTTGCTAAGCCCCAGTCTGCTTGTTAGTAGAACGGAATCATACTACTTCCCTCATAGTGGTTTTAGAAGTGTTTACTTAGCTTCCTATTGCTATGACAAAGATACCTAAGACAATTAACTTATTTAAGAGTTAAGGTTTCATTTGGGCTTACAGATTCAGTCCATGGTTTCTTGACACTGTTGCTTTTGGGCCGGTGGCATGGCAGTACATCATGGTGGGAGAGTATGGTGGAAGAGGCCTGTTCACTTCATTGTGGCTGGGAAGCAAACAGAAAGGAAGAGGAGGGGTTGGGATTCCAGTATCTACTTCAAGGCCACACCAAAAAAAATATGACCTAACATCCTCCCATTCTGTTAAATATCCTAAACTTTCCAATAGTGCTAAAGACTGGGAGCTGAGCCTTCAGCACCTGGGCCTCTGGCAGGGGGTGGGGGCATTAAGGGCTAAACTATAACAATGAGAAAAAAATGAATTGATACTTCTGAAATATAAGCCTTAACTATATTCATCAAGGTAGCTCACTACTCTAGTAAGTCACACAGGGACACATATTGCTCATCTCCCATGCTCAAGTGGATGCGTTGAGGGGGACTAACCTATGGCTGCTTGGGCTATCATTTCCTAATAGATACGACTGGAGCAGGAGGGGACGGCCCTAAACTAGGAAGCACAACCATCTGTTGCACTTATGGTGGGCACCAATGGGAAAGAGGATGGGAGTTGGTTGAAAATCCAACTACAACGGGGATGTGGGAAGTCCCAGGTCCAGAACTCATCCCAGTTCAACATGGATTCTATCCTCTGAAGAACACATTTTTGACAGCTCCAGAGAACATCCATAGGCAGAGACACTGGCCAAGACCTTAGACTAGAAAGATGGGAAGCACATCCCAGGGGTGTGGAATAAACCTGACATAGCCACAGTCCACCTGTCAGAAGACCTCAAGGCTAGAAATTGAGAGGAAATACCAGGATGGAGAGAGATACAGAAGAGGAAGCCCCCAAATCACTACACAAATACCATCCAAGCATGAGCTAACACTACACTGTATACATCCCATGGAAAGAACCTCCAAGAACCAGAATAGAACACAACAGCTGGGAGGAAGATACTCCAGAAATTGCTTGGAAGACAGAGTTTGCAGTTCAAGTCCTACCAAGATAGAGCAGCATTGTAAAAACTGAAGGCTTCTGATTTACTCCCAGAAGGGTATGACCTACAATAAGCCCAGGACAGAGGGTGGGTCATCCCAAGGGATAGGAGCAAAACCAAAACAAATCTAAAAGCCTAAAAACCAAGCCTCCATAAGGTCAAGTAACTCAACTCCCTGCTAGAACAAAACACACACTCTTACAGAAAGACAAGAAGATACAGTCTTTCCACTATGTCATCTACAATAAAAAAAATCACAGACATGTGAACAAACAGAAAGTGTGGCCCACAATCAAAAGAAACATACTCAATACTCAGATCCACACCCCTCTCCCTAGATACTGGAATTAGCAGACAAGGATTTTAGAATGGCTACTATAAACATGGCAAAACTTTCAGGAAATGAAGGATAAGGAATGGGTAGGGAGCCCCAGAAGAAATAGGTACCCAACAGTGATAGCTGTATCTAGAGACTCTTTTGAGACATACGAACACAAACCATGGTGGTGTCCTCTGACACAAATAGTATGGTTGATGGTCAGTCATACCCTCCACAAATGACCTGCTCAGTGGTTGACGGCACCCATAGATGAAGACAGCAGGAGTTTCCCTCACCCAGACAAGGCTAAGGTCTCCTACAATAAGGATAAAAGGCTGTTTTACAACCTCAAGAGGATATCCTGGTCCAGAAGGATAAAAGATGACCTGCTTGAGACTTATGAAGATGGGAAAAAAACCATCCTGGTAGCAAAGCAATATGCACTTCACACCCCAGAAGCCCCTCCCTTGATGCAGCAGTGTACAGACCCTCGGTGCTAGGCCTGCCTGTTTTCTAAGGTTTAACTCAAAAAGGGTCACCTCCCCCCCCCACCGCCACTTTTCTGGATACTGGCTAAATTCCTAAACCTGCTTGCTCTGTCACTGGGCATTCTCTCTCCCTCTCTTCCTGAATCCTCCCTCCCAATACAGCTGCTAGCAGACTTCCATTGTTGAATCTGTCTACATTCCTGACTTCTCAATATAACTTTGTTTTATTTTTCTTCATGTCTGTCCTGTAGTTTCCTCTCAAAATCCAACAAACTGTCCTCAAGTTAAAAAAAAAAAAACAAATAGAAATTACAGAATGAAAAAACACAGTACAAAAAATAATTTAGATGAAATTAATAGATGATATTAGAAAAGAAAGGATTCACAAGGTGAGAAAAGGCAATAGAAATTATCTCAACTAGCTAGGTATGGTGGCACATGACTTTAATCCCAGCACTCAGGAGGCAGAGGTAGGAGGATCATCATGAGTTCAAGGACATCCTGAGACTACATAGTGAATTCCAGGTCAGCCTAGGCTAGAGTGAGACCCTACCTCAAAAAAAAAAAAAAAAAAAAAAAAAAAAGAAAGAAAAGAAAAAGAAATTATCTAAACTGCAGCACAAGAGAAAAATGATATAATAAATACCTAACTAGAATTCCTTCTTTTTTTCAAAGTAGGCTCTTACTCTAGTCCAGGTTGACCTGGAACTCATTATGTAGCCCCAGGCTGGCCTCAAATTCAGGGCAATCTTCCTACCTTAGCCTCCCATAATAGAATTCAATGACAAGTATGTACATGGCATTAAAGACGAGGAAGGGAAAGGGACCAAGCATCAAAATACTTAATAATGGCTCTCAATTATTCTTCACTCATAAGTTTAGTGAAAAAATCAACCTACTGGCTCAATGATACATAACAAAGGTAAAGAATGAAGCAATATTGGCTCAAAGGCTATAGACAGACATTTAAAAAGCATTGGAATGGGGGGTATCAATTTGGGACATGTACAGCTTTAAATATTGGAGGGATTCTTAGGTAGTAAGATCCAGAAAAAGTCTCCTTTCTCTACCACACTCTCTATATTACACACATAACCCCACTCTTGTCATGTATACAGTATCTCAACACAAAGTCCAAACATTCCCAACAGAAAAGTACTACTGACAAGAAAGATGACAAAATCTTTATGAAATAATTTATACAAATTGTGTCCCATCTAGTGAATATATATTATTTTTTCAACAATATCACCAAATACCTGAACATAAGCAACTTTAGGGGGGAAGGATTTATTTTGGGTTACAGTTTGAGGAGATATAGCCCATCCTGGCAAGGAAGGCATGACAGGGAGAGTGAGTGGCTAGTCACAGTGTGTTCCGAGTCAGGAATGTTGGTGCTCAGCTTTACCCTTTTCATCCAGTCAAGGCCCCAGCCCATGGGATGGTGTCTTCTCAGCCATGCCCACAGGTATCTTCTAGGTTAATTCTATCTAATCAAGTTGACTGGAGGATCCTTTGTACTCTGTGATTATGTAAACATCACATATTTTCCATTCTGAAAAAACTATAAATAGAAAAATAAAGACTTCTTTCTCTAATGCTTTGGTCACATGATACTTTGCTTGGCAGGCAGGTGGAATGGGGGACGGGTTCTCTTGTAAGGAAGTGAGAGGGTCTGGGCTCTAGGAGTCATTATGTTAGAAGCTTGATGGAGATACCACAAGTGGGGATGCAAGGAGTTGTCCAAGATTAGTGAAAGGGCTGCTACATGCCCAGATCTATGAGACTTTAAACTATAGCTCCTCACCCTCAGCCAGCAGGCTACTAGCTGTCTCTACATGGGTTATACAAGAGAAAGGCTTCACATGGCCTACACATGTTTCTGTCCTCAAAGTACTCACAACCAGGCAAGCACCTTAACTGCTAAGCCATTTATCCAGCCCTTTCCCCATTTTAAAGATGAAAACAGTGAGGTTCAGAGCTACTTGGTAGCAGAAATAGAATTTGACTCCAGAGCCTGAGTTACTTAGCCAAGTACTTGATTGCTTCCAGCCACCAAATGGGCAGGTGCGATACAAAGACAAAGATGGATGATGTGTAGTAGTTAGTATTACCAACTTGACATGATCTAGAATCACCCAGCAGGAGGCAAACCTCTGAGCATATCTAAGAGGAAAATTTTAGATTGGCTTAACTGAGGGAAGACCCACTCTAAATGTAGTTGGCACTATTCCACAGACTGGAGTCCTGTGCTGACTAAAGAGGAGCAAGCAAGCTGAGCACTGGCATTCAATTACTCTGTGTCTCTTGATTATAGTCACAATATGACCAGTTGTTTCATGTCCCTGCTGACATGCCTTTCCAACCATGATGGACTGAATGTTTCCTCAAATTTAAGCCAAAATAACCCCTTCCTTCATTAATCTGCTTTTCTCAGGTCTTTTGTCACAGCAATGAAAAAAACAACTTAATATGTGGGGTAAGATCACTTGATAATACCCTAAGAACTTTGAATTATGAAGACAAAATGATTGCAATAACCAACATGCATGGCTGACATGTTTCCAGTGGGTGAGGTGGTCCTATAGGCTCCCTCTCTGTCCAGAAAGTCCTGCAATCCCCAACCACCTCTTTCACCAGGTGGCTGCAACCATGGACACTAGAATCAGTTGCTTAGTTTATGGCTCCCACCAGTCTGGTCCTCTCAAGTCACTGTGGCCTTTTAGAAAGAAGATCCTGGATTGGGAGATGGCTCCGCAGGTAAAAGCAGTTGCTGTGCAAGCATCAGGACCCGAGTTAAGGTCCCCTGCACTCACACTAAAAAGCCAGGTGTGGGGGGCTGGAGAGATGGGTGAGTGGTTAAGCGCTTGCCTGTGAAGCCTAAGGACCCTGGTTCGAGGCTCGATTCCCCAGGATCCACGTTAGCCAGATGCACAAGGGGACACACACGTCTGGAGTTTGTTTGCAGTGGCTGGAGGCCCTGGCGCGCCCATTCTCTCTCTGTATCTGCTTCTTTCTCTCTCTGTTGCTCTCAAATAAATAAATAAAAATAAATAAATAAAATTAAACAAAAAAGCCAGGTGTGGGGCTGGAGAGGTGGCTTAGCAGTTAAGGTGCTTCCCTGAGAAGCCTAAGCACCTATGTTCAATTCTCCAGGTCCCACATAAGACAGATGCACAAAGTGATGCAAGCATATAAGGTGGTGCATGCGTCTGGAATTCAACTGCAGTGGTTGGAGCCCTGGTGCACCAACTCTCCCCCCCACCACCGCCCACATGTACACTTTCCCTCTCATTAACAAAAGTTACAAAAAAAAAAAAAAAGCCAAAGGACCCAGGTTCAATTCCCTAGGATTACATAAGACAGATGAGATGCACAAGGTGCTGCATACATCTGCAGTTTGTTTGGTGGCTGGAGGCCCTGGAGTGCCCATTCTCTCTCTCTCAATCTAATAAATTAAATAAAAATAAACTAAACAAATAAAATAGAAGAACTTTGTGCAGCTAGATGTGTTAATACATGCTTGTAATTCCAATACTTAGGTAGGAGGATTGTGAGTTCAAAGACAGCCTGGGTTACATATTGTAGGCCCTGTCTCCAACAAAACAAAACAAAATAAAAGCAAGAACCATGTAATTGCTCTGGCCTCAGGGTATGCTCTAGTTACTGCTGTGGTTTAACCAATTACACCAAAACTCAGTAGCCTACAACAATCCTATCATTAAATTGGTGGATGCTAGGGGTCAGGATTTGGATGTGGGAGAGTGAAGTGGCTTATTTCTGTTCCCTCATATCCAGAACCCCAACAGAAAGACTCTCTAATGGAAAGTAATGCACAGATGGGGAAGACACCACAATCAAGGACTGGAACCATCTGGAGTTACATTTCCTTATCTATCTGGGGGCCAGTGCTGCCTGTGATGCACAATCTTTGGGACTTAAGCTTGTCTTCAAGCTCTGAGAGAGAGCATCACAGGGAATGGGGCAGAAGCTACACTGCACATTATCTCCTAACCTTGGAAGTCAGGTCATGCCAAGTCACTGTACCACTTGTATAAGTCACAAATCCACGCAGACTTACAAAGACAGAACAAGGACCTCCACCTCTCAGTTGGAGGCTGGGAAGTGTTAGCATCATCTTTAAAGAAGCAACCTTCCACATGATCTTTACTCACTCCTCTCTGTCCAGACTACACTCTCTCCACTTGATCACTTGCTGATTTTGAGCCAGAGCTTCTGCAGGGATACATCGGCAAGCTGGTCTTGGCTTTCAGTAAGATATGCCCCCAGCATCCATCACTTCTCATATTCCACATTCAGCCTGTCTCCAAACCTGAATGCTGGCTCGAAGAGGACAAGGACCTTGGCTAATAGCAACTTCCCCACAAACACTCCACTTCTCAGGAAGAGACAGGATAAGCAGGGAGAGAGGGGAAAGACATACATCAACTTCCCAGTTCTCCTCAGGCTATAGAATGTAGCGACCACCTCTTGCCAAGGGCACAGCACCACCCCATGTCCTTCTGCTGAGTCTGAGCCTCAGCCTGTCATGGCTCCCCTTGGCCTCTCAGGACCCCTCCAAGGCCCTCTGGAGAGCATCAGCAGCTGGCATCTTCACCGGCCAGGTAGAGGAGGGGTATTTTTGACTGTCCAGTCCAGCTCTCTAATTATCTACAGTATCTCCCAAGAAGGGAAGGGACTGACAGATGGAGAAGGGGAGAGTCTGGGCAGTTTGGGGAGAAGCTAGAGATGGCAGGCCTGAGGAAGGTGGACCACAGTGAGTCCGTCTTCTTAGGGACTAGAAACATGACCCATGGTACCTTAGTGTGGGAAAGGCCCATTGAAGTTTTCCTCCTGATTTGGACCGAGATCTCACCACCCTCATCAACAGAGTTTCTTGAAGAAGGAAAGAAGAGTATCTCCAATATTTTCTAGACTCTAGTCCAAGCAGGAGGTGAGTCTGTTTCCTGGGGTACCTTGAGGTTAGCCTTCTTCCCTCTTTCTACACTCCTGCATGGCACCCTTCAACAGGCCTAATCATCCCTCTCTGGCCAGTCCAACAGGCCAACACATCTGGATGCCTGCTTGGTGGCACAAATGTCACCCTCCTTCCTGCTGAGTTGCTGAATGTTCACAGAGCTCCATTAATGGAGCTGATCCTCATGCTGAGAACTCTCAAGACCTCTGCATTTCTTCCTTGAACAGCCCCACAGGTCACAGTTGAGGACACTGAAGTTGGTAGTGCCACAGCTAGGGACTGAAATAAAAGACCCTGTCCACTTGCCACCTAGCCCATATTATCCTTGACCCTGTTCAAGCCCTTTCCCCTCAATGAACCCCCAGTGCAGCCCTAGTGGTACTTGGATTATTTATGCTGCAGGGAAGGGATCCTACAAGAAGTGATTGGGGGGAAGTGACAGCTCTTCTCGAGTGTGGCCCCCATCCTAGTACTTCCACTGTCCTAAACCTCAGGCTAACCTGTAGCAGCAGACTACCCTAGGCACCCTTCCCCACATTCTGGATAGGAGAGTGAAGCCTGGGAGAAAGGGGCTGAGGAGAAGAGGCTGGAGTTTGGTAGAGGGCTGGCAGATCTGCCCTGGGCTCCCTTCCTCAGGGTCCGGAGGGGAGTAAAGCCAGGGATAAGGGCCTGAGGAGAGGCTCCAGGTTGCTGGGGCAGTACACAGGGTAGGACTGCCCTGGCTTCCTACAGCTGTAGCCATACCTACAACAGGTCAAACCTCATTACCTGGATCCGGGGGGGTCTGCCTATGCAGGGCACCCCATGAGCTGCAGAGCTTTGGGGAGCAGGCAGGTCGGGAGTGAACTGGCCAGGCTGCCTGTGCCAAGGAAGGAGGGAACTGCTGTGGCCGCCAAAGCAGGCCTGCGGGGAGGGGCCAAGCCAGCTGGGGCTGGAACTAGTGTGACATCACTAGGCGGCCCGCCCCTGTCTGGGCTGAGGGGAGGCCCGGAGCCTTTCTGGGGCCTGGGGGATCCTCTTGCACTAGTGGGTGGAGAGAAGCGCCTGCAGCCAACCAGGGTCAGGCTGTGCTCACAGTTTCCTCTGGCGGCATGTAAGGGCTCCACAAAGGAGCTGAGAGTTCAACTGAGGCTGCTGCAGTTGGCCCAGGGATGGACCCCAAGCCCTGAGTGGAGCTGCCCGAGCTCCAACCTGCAGAGCATGACAGTGAGGTGGCTGCTGGTTGTGCCGTGACAGAGTAGGTTGGAAGCAGCCCCTGAGGCACCCTGGCCAGCCCCATCCCCACGGAGCTGGCTGTGAACAGAGGCCAGTGAGGCAGGGCTGCTTGGCATCCAGTCCACCCTGCGACTCAGGACCCCTCCTAAGGGAAGCCATGGCCAGGCTGCCCCACTGACTGACGGCACGGTGAAGCATGTGAGGCGCTGCTGCCCTGGAGCCGAGCAGGAGGGAAGAGGTAAGGGACCAGCTCCCAGCTCTTTGGCAGCCAGGGGCAGTGGGCACAAGCCAGCAGCTGGCCCCCAAGTCTGGGTGTGAGCAATCCTGGCCCCTCCAGGTGGGGGTGTGCAGCCAGACCCTAGAGCAGACCATCCTTTGCTTTCACTTGCAACCAAAACAAGCGCGATGAACAGACTGCAGACACTTGGGCAGGGTGGTGTTTGGGGCACAAGATCATGGGGCTGGGATGCTGATGAGTTCACTGGTGAGGCCCACTCATCTCCTTCAGACAGAAAGCCTAAGGGGCAAAGGGGGTGGCTCCTGGGCACGGGGCAGCAGCCTAGGTGTGTACATGTGTGTGGGTGTTTACTTGAGAGGGCAGTGGGCTGAGAGCTGCAGAGTAGCCGAGGAATTGGCAAATCTAGGCTTTGAGCCCCATGTACCACCAGGCTAGAGAACGTTATGGCAGAAAGGGGGCATATGCAGACCTGAGGCAGCTGGGGACCTTTGTTCAGAAAGTCCCCTAGAGCCCCTGTTCACATCCTTCCAGCTGACCAGGAGCAGAGGTGGCTTGTGCAGGAGAGGATGTGTCACCTATTAAGTGTTTGCCATGGGGACTAGGCAAAGTACTGCTCTGACTTTCCCTCCATGCCCAGGGACACCTGACCCCTCCCAGCACTGGACAGTCCTCGAGTCTCCCATCAGCAAGATGTGGCCAAGAAACAGGGGAGGACAGGCTTTCCTGGCAGCCTGGCGGGGGTGGGGGGTGGGGGACGACACAGGCACCACATACCAAGTCCCTTGAAAGTGCTCAGCAGCATTAGATAACATTTCCAAACAGAAATTCTTCCCTGATCCTTCTCCTCTCCCTGTGATATGTGTGTCATGAGTCAGCTATTGCTTCTGTGGTGGGATTACTGAAGCTCCCAGAGGCCAGTACAGTTACTCAAAAAAAAAAAAAAAAAATCCCTTTTCCTGGGGACTCCAATCAAAGTTGAGACGGTCACTTCTAAAGCCAGCTGAAGGTTCTGCACATGAAGTTTTCCAAGTGTAGTCAGAGTATGTAGAGATCAGGAGTTGGCTTCAAGTCTTAGCTCTTCTGTATGATAGCCTGGGCCCTGGTAGATTACTTGGTCTTTCTCAGACCTCAGTTTTTTTGATTTGGGAAATGGGAGGATAATGTGTCCATCTCAGTAACAACTGAGTGGCTATTTACAGGTATCCTACAACACATGCCTGTCCATTCCCATTACAGGTGAGGAAACTGAGGGATCAGTGAGGTGCTATGCCAAGACCATGTAGCTACAAAGTGAGGCCCAATGGTATGGCTCCAAAGCTCCTCTGAGTCACATATCACTGATTTCTAGGAGAAGCACATGGGACCTGACTTGGTGCCGTGTGTGTATATGTGTGTGGGGGTGGGTGGGTGTGGATGTAGGTGTGGGTGTGCATGTGCATGCAAACCCTCTGCAAACACTAGTCTCTGGTTATTGTGAGCCCCAACCATCAGAATCATTCTGAAGAGAAAGCAGGGCCCTAAATTCTTTCCCCATTCTGGACACATACTGCTAAGACTTTCAGATAACTCCAGAGGCAGAGCCAATGCTGTAGCCATTACCACTCCCCACCCTGGGGGCAATCCAGGAGCTTGGAGGGATTTACATCTGGGATTCTGGTTTGGGGACATCTACAACCTGTCTTTGTCCTATAGATCCCTAAGCAAACATGTACACATGGACCACAGCCTCTGACACTAACCT
The DNA here is from genome assembly GCF_020740685.1 of Jaculus jaculus. Classification (NCBI taxonomy): domain Eukaryota; kingdom Metazoa; phylum Chordata; class Mammalia; order Rodentia; family Dipodidae; genus Jaculus; species Jaculus jaculus. Next base: position 126,182,461 of record NC_059102.1, read on the forward strand.
CACAGGCAGAGATCAGCTGCCACCAAGCCTGGGTATTACTGGTCTCCCTGTTGGCATCCCTGTCAGAGGCACAGAAGACAGGAAAATGGAGTTTCCGTGGTGTTGCAAGAGGAGAACCAGTGGCAATGCCTGTCCTGAAGTTGCTGAGGAATGGTGAAGGAGAGTCCCTCAGCAATCTTGGCCACATGGTGGACCTAGTGCCACACCACACTGCTGCATGTAGCTCAGACAGACAGCTCTGGCCCGTACACAGTCTCAGAGGTCCCGGCCAGTGAGCCTGGGCAGTGAGCAGCATCTCTGTCCCATGGCCCCCAAGCTCCCAGTGGGCTCCTGAGCTTTCGGAGACATTTTGAAAGCTAGCTGCTCTGAAATACATGCTTCTCCAGAGCAGGCCTCTTGGCTGCAGATGCCACAGGTTTGCTGCTGCAGCCTTGGACTTGGTGGTTCTCACAGACTCTGTGGGTCTGGCTAAAACAAGTGGATTTCTATTCAGTAAAAACAGTTTTGGTAGAATAGATACAAGTAAGTAGACTGCAAGGTGTAGGAGGGCACCTCTCAGCAAGGCTGCCAGCTCATGCACAGAGTAAGGATCCCACAACAGTTTACAAAGTGCCCAACTGACTAAGTGAGGCAGGTACTCTATCTCATTACATCCAACCCTAAGAAGTAGGTTCGAGTTGTAACATCCTACTTTACAAGTGGGGAAATAAAAGCTCAGGGAGGTTAAGTTGCCCAAGGTCACACAGTTATGAGATTATGTGGGACTTGAACACAGGACTGGACCTTTCTCTGTCTCATTCCACTGCCTTATGCAAGGTACCTCAACTTTTGCTCTCATTCTCTGTATGTAATTGGGTCTTATATAGCCCAAGCTGGCCTCAGCCTCACTAGAGGATGGTCTTGAATTTCTAATCCTCCTGTCATCATCTCCCGAGGGCTCAGATTACAGGCATGTGTCATTATGCCCAGTTTTATGTGGTACTGGGGCTTCACCTAGGGCTTCATACATGCTAGGTCAGCACTTGACCAATAGAGCTATATCTCCAGCCCCTTAGCTTCTCTTGTTGCTATTACTGGGTAGCTGTCCTATGTCCCCAGCAGCCAAGTCTGCTTTTGCTGCACTATGAATGCTGCCCTGGCTAATATGAGGACAGAGCACTTCCCTGGTGTCCAGGCCTCCTGTGCTGCCATGGACACCTACATCTGTAGCAGAAGCACAGCTGCCATGACTCTAACAGAAGAGGCTGGAGGTTACACAGTGTACCTGTGTGACTCAGATGACCTTAAACTCCCATGTGTCTGGGTGCACTGCCACACTGCCCTCACATCTGGAACCCTGGCACCAACATGTGGGTGCTGTGCTTCAGGGAAACATTCACCCATGTCACTGAGATCCACTTGGATACTTTTTAGGGCTGCAGAATCAGAGCTCACGATCTACCCTGGGTCACACAAGCAGCTCCTGAGACAGTATCGGTGAGTTGGTGACTGGTAGCTCAATAGAAGGAATAGCACAGCAGCCCCACCCAGGGTAGGTACATTCAACTTCTGGCCTCTCTGAATCACAACCCACTTAATCTGGAATGTTCTCAACTGACAGCATATAGTGGAGCTCTGCCCTGGCCAGAAGGACAAGGCAGGCAGATGGTAAATAATCCCACAAATATCCAACAGGTTGCATGAGTCATAGAGAAGAGGTACTGGGACCTGAAAGGGTTCCCCAAGATAGGAAGTGAGGTTCCCATTTTATAGAAATGGTAACCAATGGTGGAGGGGAGGAGAGGGGAGGGAAATACCATGGTTTGTTGTAAGTATAGAAGTTGTCACTATATATATATATAATTCAGAATCACCCCCCCAAAAAAAAAGTGATAACCAAGGCTCAGGTCATACAGTACTTCATCCACAGTCTCTTCATCAGTGGACAAGGAGCCAGATTCCAGCCCTGACCTGCATCAGTCTCACCCAGCCCATGGCCATCTGGCACAACCATGCAGCAGGAGCTTTAAGAAAGAACAGATATACTGAGCACCACATCTTTTCTGTGAATTTATATGACCTCTTGCCCCACCCGCAAAAGAAGATTGTTTGGCTTGGAATGTGTGATGACAGACAGATCATGTCAGAAACCTCATTTGGGGCCAGTGTCTATGACTATATCCTGCTCCATGGACTGCAAGTCCAATGAATGGTTTGATAACAGCATGGAGTGGTGGCAATGGTCTGGGGGTGGGGGGAGGTTAACATGTCCCTGTGTCCTGCTCTGTGCACACATCACTGTGAGACACATTTGATCACAGGAATGCTAGATGCTGGGTGGAGAGCCAGACTCTGACAATCAAGCCATTGTGCCAGATCTACTTGGTGAACTCAGCCTGTCTTGGGGCCAGCAGCCCCATAACTTCAGCCCCCTCTGCTGCCCAGTCCTTGGGCAGGCAGGCAAAGACCACTGGGTAAAAGCCCAGAAGGAATTCTGTTCTCACCTCCCATAGATGCCTGGCTCCCAGAATGCACAACCCCTGCCTGAGGTGGTCTCATTACAGCCTCCGTCAGGGAAGGTTATGTCTGTCTTAGCCCCTATTGAACTTCCAAAGCCCATCCAGAGTGAGCAGAAAAGAAATCTATGGAATGGATGAGTCCTCAAGCAGTAAGGCAAGTCTCAGGCCTAGGCTCTCAAACAAGCAGGCTCACATACCCAGAGGGACATACCATTCCCCTCAGTGCTGTTTAGCTAAGGTCTCACATGAGACATCTCCCCTCTCACACTCTGGCCTGGATAGTGGGGGCCCCTGAGCTGCCTTATCTGGGTGTTGTCACTTGCATTAGGAATGTTTGCTACTGTAGGCCCCTAGAGTGCAGGAATCACCTCCTTTTTCTTGCTTTATCTCTAGCACATGAGCTGGCCCAGGAAATATGTGGAATGGAGTCCTTGACTTCCTGTTTAGTAGCCCATGTGACATTCTAGGGACTGGCCATTCTGAGGGAAATAACCTGCACCTTGTGCTGAAAAGACCACAGTCTGGTGCATCCAGTGCTGTCTGAGCCCTAGGTGCTGGACAGAGGTAGCTATAGCTGCTCTTGCAAGTTGGAGGAGGGAGGGGGACATCATTGAAAATGGATGTCTTTGCAGAGAGGTGCCTTTATAAGGTCACCTTAGAAAGGAAGATAGGCACAAGTCTGGTGGACATGGGCTGTGTTTATAAGGAAGACATTGACTTGATTCTGTGTGTGTTTTAGACAGGCAGCCTTGGAAGTGTATGTGGCATGGACTATAGGGGTAGAAGAACCCAGAGGGAGGGAGCCACTTTGAACTGTGTGTTTTTAGATAGAAGGCTGGCTCCAAGCACAGACCTGGAAACTCTGGCCTTGGGCATGTGCCCTCATCCCTTAGCTCTATGTGCCCATCAGTGAAATGAGGATGCTCACAGCCCTGTTCACTAGGACCTGTGACATGGATGACACAGAAGGTGCTCTTCCAGAGGATGAGCCCATCCCTACAGGCCAAGGTGGCCCTGATGACAACTCTCAGCTGGGTCCCAAAGAGCAGCTCCAGGCAATGCCTAGATTACCCAGGAAGCCACCCCAGGGCAGGGCTATATAGTCAGCCTTCAACTCTCCAACTCCAGAGCTTCAGTGCACACCAGGCACTGACAGAAGCACAGCAGCCAACTCGGAAGCCTGGCTCACAGATGGCTTCAGCAGATGCTCCCTGCTCTGCTCTACTCTGCTGGCCACGGCTCCTGGCAGAGGGCTCAGTGTGTAGACGTTGGGGGAGTCTCAAAATGGTTCCCAAATAATACATCATGAAAAAGTAACAGCAGTATCCTTGTCTCCCTGGCTAAGGCAGTCAGCTCCCCATGCCCAACCACATCCCCTCTGCCCTATGATTTCATGGTGTGACCACAATCCGTCTCCACACTCAGCTTGCCCTGGAAGCCAGCAGCTCACCCGTGGCAGGAGCACGAGAGCACATCAGGCACCAGGCAGGACCCGCCCTCACTACTCCTCCAGGCACATCTGGAGCATTTCTAATCCTAGCCTATCTGCTTCTCTCGTTCATGCCTCTGTCCCCATCATCCATGACATGACTGGCCCCACAATGTAGCTGGACACAATTACCAGTGGATGAGAAGGCTGGATACGAGGACAGTCTGTTTGAAGGTCTGATGAGAGCTGAACTGGGGAATCTGGGAGCTGGCCACAGCCCCTCTGAGTTCCCCCATTGCCTTTTAGTGAGGAATGACTCACAGGCTTCTGGGCTTGGAAAGATGGCATTTGGAGACTGGTGACTCCCTCCCTGGCTCTGGGCTGGGGTGGATCTCCAAAGACAGTGATGCATAGTCCCTTCTCCAGGTTCTCCAAGGTGAGGCCATTGCTCATCCTAGATGCCTACCCTGGGGTCTCACCACTCACAAGATCAAGAAGTTCTTTCTAACCTCCAACAAGACTCACCCTTGTGCTGACCTGAAAGCCATTTACACTCATTCCATCAATGGTGAATAAGAAGCAACTGCATCCTGGCCATTAGACAAACAAACAAACAGGGGCCTTTTATTCCTACTGGTTGGAGAGGCAACCTTAGAGAGAGTGAGGTCACGGGGCTGGCAGTGTTTTTCTGAATCTCAATGCTGATATTTATTCCAAGTGATAGGCCAGGGACCTAATCTCTTAGGACTGGGTTTCCTCTATTGCTGAATACAGGTGACCTGACTCCTGTGTTAGAACCATTTAATGTGCTGCCTGATCAAAACATTTTTGGGAGTATAAAGGGGCACTGTTAATACAAAAGGTAACAAGCTTCAGCCAGGGCCAACGGGATCTGTGGCCCTCTATGTACAGGGTTGTGAGAGCCAGTGAGGCAGAGAGAAAGGCATACAAGCTTATAACACAACTATAGGCCCTCATGCTTGTACAGGAAGTGCACTTAACCATCTCTCTGGCCTGGTATTATTCTCAATGCTATTGATTGTATAACTCGGCTGGACCCTCCTGGGCCTTCACTTCTAGACTTCCACATCTGGCTCTCCCATGTCCTGGATCAAGCTTGACTACCACTCTGCCAACATGTCAGTCCTTTCCACAGCATTCAAAGGAATACTAGTTTGCCAGTGCTAGAGTTTTTGCTGGTCTCTTTCCTGGCTTGACCTTGGTCTTGCCATCTCGATTCATGCTGTGGTCCACCAGACTCACTCAAGCATAGCTCAAGTTTCTTCCCAGAAACTGGATGCTGGGGGCCAACTAGGCATAGGAAACAGTTCCAGATGCCCTCATGGCCTTGGCAGTGGCCACTTCTCTGGCCTCCTATGGGGAAGGGATGCCTTCTCTGGCCTAGATTCAGCCTTGGTCTGAGCTCACAGGTCAACAAGGCTGTGCTGGCTGAAATGAGAGAAAGAGAACAAGCGAGAGAGAGAGAGAGAGAAAGAGAGGGAGAGAGAGAGCAAGAGCGAGAGAGAGCACACAAGCAAGCACACATGCTTAGGAGCACTACAACCTAGACCAATGAGATCACCTCTGAGAGCCAGACTTCATGGGGAAGTCTCCCTGAGGGCTGTAGTCCTGGAGACCCCAAGATCACTCCTGCCCAGAGTGATTTTCTTGGGGGTTTCTTGTCACATTGGTATGTTCACAGCAAGTATGGTTTGGTGTGTATTTTGGAATTCTGTTGCCCAGCTCAGCTACCTAATATTCCATGATTTGGCAAACGACTTGTGTTTTTAGGTCTCAGTAGTCCCTGCCTTCAAGCAGGAATGATGCTCAGGCTTGACCTAAGCTCTGAAGGTAGAAATCAGACTACTAGACTAGACATAACCATTACTGCACATTGTATCCTCTACAGTTGCAAAGTACCAGTGAAGCCACCCTGCAAAGCTACCTTGGTTTAATAGGTCCTCCCTCCCAGAGCTGCTAGGAAGATCCAGTGACATGATAGATAAAATGTTTGGGACATAGTGACAACTGGCTAGTTATTTTTATTATTCGAACTTGTCTCATATCTGACTTTCGAGCTCAGAACTCTGAAGTGTGTTAGCAGCTTCTAACAGGACAGAAGGCAGCGGTGTTACCAAAATGACACACTCTCATAAAGTGGCCCACTTCCTGGACTACAGCACCATGGTGGCTAGAGGGATGTGAATACATGGTGTGTGGCCCCACCACACAGGGCAAGTGGGGACACTCAGATGCAGCTCACCAGAGGCTGGGTGGGACCCGGGCCTGGGGAAGCTGCCTCTTCATGTGCAGAGGCCACTCTATGGCACGGTCAGACCAATTCACTGGTGGGGAGGGGAGAGGGAAGCCCACACAATGGAAACTCCTCACAACACAATGTGGAAAAGTAATTCTGACAAGCATTTTTATTTTAATTTCCAAGCCAAGGAAAACAGCCAGGTTTGCTTTTGTTGGTCATAGGAAGAAACCAAAGAAGAGGGGTACTTTGATCGAAGCAGAACTATTCTCCAGTCTAAGATGGCTGGAATGTGGTGGGGTGTGTGTGTGTGTGTGTGTGTGTGTGTAACTTCTCTTGGGATGCAATTAGCTGAATAAATATCAAGAAAGCAAAAGTAAACATGCTCATTACTGCCCATTTAGAACTGCCAAACTAGCAAAACGCTGGGTTGGAATCTTTAAGGAAAACAAATGCCGTGGAGGCCAAGGGCAGCCTGAGGAGTATGGCCCTAGTGCGAGGCCCTCACTGCCCAGCTCAGTGAGCTTGAGCTCTTCTTGTCTGCTGTGTATTGCTGCATGAGTTACTATGCCTGCCTGGATTTCCCTGTTTCCATTGGTCCAATGTAGACTTAAACCCCTGGGTTACCGAGGACATGTATATCAGGTCCCCAGCAATGCCTCATTCCTTCCCTTCCTTTTGACAAGCCATTCAGTTTCAAATCACCCCACTGAGCCATGGAGATGAAGCTCTAAGACCCACAGTCCACTATGTAGCTTTAAGATTGGTCCCACCACCAGCTGTGACCTGCCACCATGTTGAGCTTCCATTTCCTCACCCTCAAATCAAGCAAGACATTAACAACTGGCTCCAAGCACCAGAGTGATCATGTGAGCCTATGTGTCTGAGAACCTTGAGGACTTAGAATCCTGGTGCAAGTAACAGCTGTCAAGCCGGGTGTAATTAATCTAACAAGGGCAGGAAATGTTCTTTTCAGATATGGGGGCCTATGATCACACCTGCTTGGTCCCTCAACTTCCCTATCCTGTGTTAGCTTTGGGCAGATGACAGGGATGCTGTGAGAGGGTCAGGACCTTGTCTGACCAGTGGACTGCTTCCAAGCTGGGAGACTCTGTGACTTGGACCTAGGTCCTCCTGGATAACTGATACTTCCTCACGGGTGACCAAGGATGCTAGAGGTGGTAAGGTACTCTACACGCTGAGGCCATCCTCAGCATTCCGCATCAGTCTTTGGCACTGTTCTGTTGTTCCTGTTCTCGTGTCACTGCTGTGGTGCTCTAACCTTGAGTTTCTGAAACGCTTTCATGCTGCTTACCTCGTGAGCAGTGAGGATCAGATCACCCCACATCACAGCAGAAGTCCAAAGGCAAGAGCTGTACGGACCTACACTTGGGAACGGACAGAACCCAACAATAAAAAGTGCAGCCTCTGGGCCTGGATGCTGTCTGTGAAGGTTTGGAAATCAAACTTTTCCTGGAGCCAAGTTGCCTCCCTGGAACTCTGGCAGTTTTTTGGCCACAGCAGAGAAGTGTTTGTCACCAGCTAAGCAGGTGAACTACCTACAGAAGGTGCGGCTGGCCCACCCTAGCCTGGAGCCTAGCTCCTCCCCATTGTTCTAGGGTGGGTGTGGCCGCCAGCTCCACAGCAGCATAAGCTTGGAAACCAGGCAAACATTCTCAAACTAGCTCAGTTTCCACTGACATCACCACAGCTCTGCCTACCTACAGAACCAACCCAGAAGCTATCCAAACCCATAAGTCTGCACTGGATGTCAGAACTAGCCTTGGGCTCTGGCATTCAATTGAAAACAGCCCAGTATGGTACTTGATCTGCATGGGCCCACTGGCTGTTTCATGCTGCAGCCTAAAGCCAGATATTCCCAAAAGCCCCCTCCAGGCCCAGTGAGGACAAAGTTTGAGTTGTCACCAAGGCTGGCTTTCAGCAGAGAAGAGTGAGAAGTAAGAAAGTGGTGATGATGATGGTCTTTTACTGTTAATAGCCATCTGACCAGGTCTCGGTTCTGGTTGGGTCACCTTCCTGCCTTGTGATCTTAGGCAAGTCAACTGGCCTCCCTGAGTCTTAGTTTCCTCCTCTGAAATGGAAATGAGAAAAGTATTATCAACGGGAAAGTAGCCCAGGGTCCCACACATGGCCTTACAGTACCTCTGCTAGGTGGCTTTCCTTCACACAGGCTGACCATGGGCTTTCCAGCTCATTAATTCCCCCTTCACAGCACTCCCCACTGCAGTCAGTTGTTGGTGGCTAACTTTTCACTCCATCAACAGGTATTTATTAAGCACCTCTATTCCAGGCCATGAACTAAGCACTGTGAATGGTGCAATGGCCTAACTTTCCCCTGCAAAAGGAGATGACATTCATGTGGGTGTGACAGGGGGACAAGCATACATCTGATGATGACTCTGGAGGAGAAGTGGAAAAGTCAGTCTTAGTGGCAGGAAGGGTCTCACCGAGAAGGTGATCTTCCAGCAAAAACCATAAGGGGAAGAGTGAGCAATGCAGAAAGGGAGTGACAGTATGTAGTTGCTTGGTGCTTGAGGAACAGCCAAGAGGCCAGTGTGGCTGCAGAGGATGACAGAACAGGACGGGGGTGGGAGCAGTGTCAGAGATGAAATCAGGGAGTCTTCATTTCTCAGTCCAAGATGGGAAGCTGCTGGAGAGGTCTGAGTATTAATGACACCAGCTGACTTTTGAAAAAGGTTCTTCCAGGCACTGGACTAAGGACATACTAAGGTGGGCAGGATCAGGGAGACTGCTTAGAAGACTACTGCAATAGTCCCGATGAGAGGTGAAGGTAGGGAGACCAGTGGTCGTGGCAGGGGACACTGGGAGCAACAGGAGAAGTCTGGGACTGTTTCTAGGCCATTGCTATTATACTTCAGTGGTCAATTAGATGCAAGGTATGAAAGCAGAAAGGTGTTGAGGATGACTTCAAGAGGTTTTGGCCTGACAACTAGAACAGAACTGCTGTTTACTAACAAGAAAAACTGGGAGGAACAGGTTGGGATGGGGGTGTAAGAAAGAAAAGGATAGGTTGAATTTGAGATGCCTAGTGGACAGTCAAGTATCAAGGTCAAGAGGCAGATGGGTATAAAAATCTGTGGTCAAGGTGGGAACCTGGACTAAAAAAGTAGACACGGATGTTATGGTACCTGAAAGTAACTGACACTTGGACAAGAACCCCAGCACCAACAGCACCAGGATGAGCAAGCCAGGGATAATCAGGAGAGTAAGGTGGCAGAGACAGGCTGCTTCAGAGAAAGCTCAGTAAGGGCATGAGGCAGCAGGATATTAATGAGAACCAGAAATAGTCATTCTGTTTGGCAAGTAGAGACCATGGCAACCTGGCCAGAGCTCAGGGCATAGAGGGAGAATCAGGGCTGGTATAGTATATTCACAAAGGAACAGAAAGTGAGGAGCATTTGGGGAACGCTGAATGTGGTCAACTTTTTTTTGAGGGCTTTGCCAAGGAGGGGAACAGAAAAAGGAACAGTAGCTAGAGACACACTGTGAGGTCAAGAGAGAATTCTCAGCAAGCTGAGGGAGACAGCAGCAGGCATGTAGGAAAAACTTGACGACACAGGACAGACCCAGAGGCCTCTTGGAGCAGTGCCCTCAAGCGGCCTGGAGGAGGGACCACGCACATCCTCTCCTCCCTCTTGGCTTGTCTTACTTCTACTAAACTCTCAAAGGTCAGAATACAGGTCACTTTCTCAGGGAAGCATTCCTGACCCTTCTGACCAGGTCAGTGACCTATTATACCCTTTCATAGCACATGATACTTCTGCTTGACAGCACTTGGGAACTCTGGTGATGTGGAAGCCCTGTGAGGGCAGGGGCTGGCTCCATTCTGTTTGCAGCCATGCTACTGCATCCAGCACACTGCCTGGCACACCATGTTTGATGGACATCTGGGAAAGGGACATATGGTCCAGGAAACAAATCCAGAGACACATGCTTGACTTCTGCTCCCATCTGATTTAACCATGTTGCAATGACCGGAACCATGAAGTCTACAGTCGCAAATATTTGGGCTTAGAAAAGCTCACTTGGCTAACCCACAGATCAGAGTCATGTGATTAGACACATCCATCTACTGACATTGTCCAGTACAAAATGAACACATTCTATTCTATGTCTAGCAATTCAGTCATTTAACAAACATTTGCTAAAAGCCTGCCCCAGTACCACACTCCAGGGACACAAGTTTTACTCAATACTATACCTGCCATCATAGATGCAGCAGAGGAGACTGAAGAGTACTATGAGGCTTTACAGCTGTGTTGAGGGAAGCTCAGGCAACACAAACATAGAAAATGATGAGATGTAAAGGTCAGCAGATCCCAACGCAGAGGAAACAGGAGATCAGACAGCCTACTCTCCACCTCCCTCCACCATCAAGCTGCCTGGGTGTGGTTCTAAGGCTCCAGGAATGGAAAAGCCATGATCCCCAAGGACAGCCTACAGATACTCAGGCCTTCCCTTTCCTCCTCTGTCTCTGCAAGACCCTGCCTTCTCCTTCTGGCACATTTGCCCTCTCTCTGACTCCAGAAAAATAGAACATTGTCCCTAAATGTTGCATTTAGAAAACACTGCCTGGCAGGAAAGCTGGGATCATGACAGCTCAGACCACTGGCAGGGATGGGTCCATCAGTCATTCTCTCTCTCTTTCAGGCTTTCATAGATTTCATTCATAGAGGATAACCACCACCGTGCAAGGACCATGAGGCCACTGCAAGTGACCTGCTGGTGGCTAGGACTGCTGGCCGCCTTGGGAGCTACTGCAGATCCCGATGATGGTTTTGAGGGTCCAGAGGAGGGCTCGCCGAGGGAGTACATTTACCTCAACAGGTATAAGCGGGCAGGTGAGTCCCCTGACAAGTGCACCTACACATTCATCGTGCCCCAGCAGCGGGTCACAGGTGCCATCTGCGTCAACTCCAAAGAGCCAGAGGTGCTCCTGGAGAACCGCGTGCACAAGCAGGAGCTGGAGCTGCTCAACAATGAGCTGCTCAAGCAGAAGCGGCAGATCGAGACGCTGCAGCAGCTGGTGGAGGTGGATGGAGGCATCGTGAGCGAGGTGAAGCTGCTGCGCAAGGAGAGCCGCAACATGAACTCGCGCGTCACCCAGCTCTACATGCAGCTCCTGCACGAGATCATCCGCAAGCGGGACAGCGCACTCGAGCTCTCCCAGCTGGAGAACAGGATCCTCAACCAGACGGCTGACATGCTGCAGCTGGCCAGTAAGTACAAGGACCTGGAGCACAAGTACCAGCACCTGGCCACGCTAGCCCACAACCAGTCGGAGGTCATTGCACAACTTGAGGAGCACTGCCAGAGGGTGCCTGCGGCCAGGCCCATGCCCCAACCACCCCCTGCCACCCCACCTCGAGTTTACCAACCACCCACCTACAACCGCATCATCAACCAGATCTCCACCAATGAGATCCAAAGTGACCAGAACCTGAAGGTGCTGCCACCTCCTCTGCCCACCATGCCCACCCTCACCAGTCTCCCATCCTCCACCGACAAGCCATCCGGTAAGTCCTTTGGGGATCCCAACCCACGTGGGCTTTCAAGCTAGGCATCAGGCTTCGCTTAGCCATGACTGCAAGTGGGAGAAGAGCCATGATTAGTTAAGGCAGGGTCAAGGACTTGCACAAATCCTCTTGCAATTCTGTGCATTGGCTGTGGAGCCAGTGGTGTCTGGGGGAGTGGGGAGCACATTGCTTAGATAGATGCTGGAGGGCAGAATTGGGAAGTAGGGGCTCAGGAGAGGGCAAAGGCTCTCAGACCTTTGAAAGGAAAGAACCCAGGCCAGAACCTTGCTAGGATCTGGACAGCTACCCTGTGTTGGTGGCTACCACATCTTGCCTATAGGCTTATATATGTGCACGGCCCAGAACTACCGTTCTGTAGATGTCACCCAATAAACATTCAGCCGAGGGAAAAAGAGACAGCACTGTCAGTGTGAGAGTGATAAACATCAGAGGGTAAGGGCAGGGAGGGGCACTTCCCAAAGCCCATGAGTTTTCTTTTATGCTGCTGCCTAGAATTCTCAGTGAGGCTTTCATTTTTTTTTTAAAGGCATCTTTTAAACATTTCTTTTGTTATTTTTATTTATTTATTTGAGAGCAACAGACAAAGAGGCAGAGAGAGAGAGAGAGAGAGAGAGAATGGGAGTGCCAGGGCTTCCAGCCACTGCAAACGAACTCCAGATGTGTGTGCCCCCTTGTGCATCTGGCTAACATGGGTCCTGAGGAATGGAGCCTCGAACCGGGGTCCTTAGGCTTCACAGGCAAGCATTTAACTACTAAACCACCTCTCCAGCCCCTCAGTGAGGCTTTCATATACTCTTAAGTACTGGTGACATCCTAAAATGTGATTCTTAGGATACTGGCATGGAGGAGGAATGGGTTCTCTGGTAGGTTGGAGAAAATGTAACCAAGTTACTGGCAGTGGACATTTTCATGAGTATTATAATTAATCCCACAACTCCTTAGGGAGAGTTGAGTAACTTGCTCATAGGCTGAGGAGCCTCAGGCTGTATCTGAAGTCAGACCTTTTGCTTTCATCTTGAACTGACTCCTCTGAGCTCTAGGACTATTGATGATCCTCAATTCTGAGCCCCAGGCCCTTGGAGCTCAGCCTCTTCTGCATCTGAGTGGTGTCACCTCCCAGAAGCACTGCCAAATATGAACTGAACTCATCTCTGTGAAAGCTAACCATGTATCTGCCTGGAGGCTGTGCTTGGGTGTACCACTGTGTTGTATCAGCAGGGAGATATTTTTACTGAAAATATCCTGCTTTACATTTATTTTGCACCTTAAAAAAAAGCACTAGTACTGGAAGCAATTTTTTGCTAACTGTAGAGAAGAACGGAACCTGTGTGCAGTGTAGTCAGTGGGGGACAGGGCAAAGCATCTGTCACAGCACCTTGGAGCAAAGACCTGGACTGAGTGTGGACATGGAGAGACAGCAGGTGCCTTGGGTAGACTGGCTTGGATTCAAATCCTGCTTCCTCCACTGATGAGCTTTGAGATGAGGCAAGACACTGTGTCCCTCTGCACCTCCATGTTCTCATCTGAGGCTTCAGGCTGGCTCCATTTTCGTCTATTCCCAACTGTCAGTTCTAGGAAATGAAATACTGCAAAACGTGTGTTTAGCACGGCATTGGGCCTGCCATAAACTGAGCCTCCTTTGATCATGGTCTTTTCATCTTAAAACAAGGAGACTGAAGCAAACAGTTTGTCTTTAGCTCTGGTCCTCACTGGCTGATGGCTGCTCCATCTGCACCCACACCTGGTTTACATCAGAGGATGCGTTGTATTCATGTGTCCTGAAAGATTATCAGAGCAGAAATGTGCCCTTGGGCACCACAGGACATGTTCATAATCAAGCTGCTGTCACACTCCTCCAGGAGGATCTCCTTTTGACTCAGGCTCTCTGGTTTTATGCTCAACAACTTCAGGACATTGCTGAGCCTAAAGGGAACCAGTAGATGTGGTATAGGAATAAAACATAAATTTGCAATTGCGCTCCACTCCACTTTAGCTGTTTGTTCATGAGAAAGTTTCCTAACTCCTCCCAGCCTTCACTTTTCCTGCAAAATGGGGACAGAGCCATAACTTCGTGGGGTTATGTCACAGACAATACAATCAAGCATGTGCTATGATGTCATGTGGGGGGGGCCACCAACATTCTCTGAGCATGCTTCTATAGGATCACGTGAAAACTATGGCCCCAGTCTCTAGGAACTCAGTCTGGGTGAGGGGACGTTGACAGGTGCACAAATACATCTAGGAATCACCTACTTCTCATCATGACTATCCCTAGATCCCATATAACAGGTCTGAAAAAGGAGTTCTCTGGGAAAGAACATGTATTGAGGGCAAAATTTCTAGAAGATGGTGAGAATTTATTGGCCCAGTCTAAAGTAGTACCTGAAATCCAGAATGAGTGAATACTGAGCTGTCTGGCCACTGTGCTAATACCCCAGTGCCCATAGAGGGCAGAATAGGGACCAGAGGGGGTCATTGAGATGACATGTCTGAATCTCCCTGGAAGGCAGGGATGGTTGGACAGAAATGGGACTTCTGTGTTCTAAATATACAAGGTACAAGTGGGAAACCAAGTTACTAGTAATTCCTGATGGAAATGGGTCTGTACAAAGACCCAGAGGCACGGCCCTGCTCCTGGCCTCTCCCATATCATGATGCCTTTGTGTTCCAGCATGGGCTATGGCTCAGGTAAGGGAACCCACAGGCTGCGGTATTCAAGCTCCCACATCCACCCACCCATTTCTCTCTCCAAGGAAGCATAGACATGCGAGATAACCTGAATACACTCTACTTTTTCCTTCTGTCTCTTCAAAGCAACTCCTTCCCAAATGTAATACTGATACTTGATCACAGCCAATTTACTGTAGCCCATAATGTGCCCATCTTACCACTGAGCACCCACACAAGGGGAACTAAAGCAAAAAGTAGGGTGGCAGTGGAGAGGCACGAGCTACCCTTTCTGAGCTAGGACTGAACTGAGAGGCAAAAGCACATGATCTTCCAGCACTGAGTGTCAACCCTGCCAATGGGCAGAGAGCTCTTATCAGTGCTCAGGCAGGTTCTGGTCTTAGAAGACAAAACCCCTCTGTGCTCTCCCTAGTAGAGACTTGATTTCCTGCCATCACTCAGCCAAAAACACCTCTGCAACTGAATACCTTTGCACCCAGGCCCTGGAAGCTTCCAAACCTTCCCTGCATAATCTTTAGAGCCATCACTCTTTCCCCTGTAGTAAGAGTCACTCAGAGCACATGTCCTTCCCTGGGGGGGCAGAGGGGGGACAGGGCCAAGGCAACCATAGACCCTTATCTGAAGCTGCACTCATGGCTTCTTCCCTGCCACAGCCAGATAGTGACAGGATGGCCCCAGGCCAAGGGTGCCTGCCAAGAGCTGAGGTGAGGGGCCCAGGCAGTCCCTGGCTCCTCTGACTTCACACCTGGGCTTTGTTCTGTCTGCTTCAGGTCTGGCCAGACTGGGGACATTCTGGCTCACAGATGCTTGCAATGAAGCCTGGGCTTGATAGTGGATCTGTGGCTCTTTATTCCAATTCCCATACTGTTAGAGAACAGCTTCAGGGGTCATTTCCCAAAAGGCATTAGGAAAGGACAGGATGGACTCTGAGCAACTCCTGTCACTAGGCCCACCCTAGAGATAACTAGGAAGAACAGTATGACCTATCAGCTTCATAGCAAAGCAAGTACTTAAAAACCAACAGAGAGAAGCTGGGCATGGTGGTGCACGCCTTTAATCCCAGCACTCAGGAGGCAGAGGTAGGAGGGTCACCATGAGTTCAAGGCCACCCTGAGACTCCATAGTGAATTCCAGGTCAGCCTGGGCCAGAGTGAGAACCTACCTCGAAAAACAAAGAAAACAAAAAACAAAAATCAAAAATCAACAGGGAAGACTGGAGAAATGACTTAGCAGTTAAGGTACTTGCCTGCAAAGCCAAAGGACCCAGGTTCGATTCCCCAGTACCCACGTAAGCCAGATGCACAAGGTGGTGTACATGTCTGGAGTTCGTTTACAGTGGCTGGAGGCCCTGGCATGCCCATTCTCTCTCTCTCTCTCTTTGTTCCCCCCTCAAAAAAAAAAAAAAAAAAAAAACAGGTAAGGCACTCCTTGCTGTTTCCTCTCCTGAGAAAGAATGCAAGCAATTCGGCTGGTTTTTCCATAGATGAAAAAGGAACCCTAATGTCATGAAATAGTAGAACTGGTAGGGCCTTTCCTGTGGCACAGCCTTCTGTGCAGAGAGAAGATAAGTCCTTGGAGTTGGAATTTCCAGGGCACTGAGGCTTAGGGGGTCAAATCACTTAGCCAAGATCACATACGCAGCTAGTAAATGGCTTCCCCGCAGCTTTTTTTTTTTTTTTTTAAGAGTGTAGGAGAGATGGCTTAGCAGTTAAGCGCTTGCCTGTGAGGACTAAGGACCCTGGTTCGAGGCTCTATTCCCCGGAACCCATGTTATCCAGATGCACAAGGGGGCACATGCATATGGAGTTCGTTTGCAGTGGCTGGAGGCCCTGGCGCGCCCATTCTCTATCTGCCTCTTTCTTTCTCTGTCTGTCGCTCTCAAATAAATAAATAAAAATAAACAAAAAATTTTAAGAGAAAAAAAAAGTGTATTAACCTTCAACCACTCAGATTACTTCCACAGAGAGGCATGTCACGTAACGTGTGTGTGTGTGTGCGTGCGCGTGCACCTGGAGCCCAGGAGGAGGGCCTTACACAGGCTGCAAGAGAATCCAGGGGTCAACTTTATCATGATGGACACATCTCTGGGGTTATGCATTTCAGAACTAGCTGTCTTTCACCATGAAGAAGCCTGAAGTCCTGCACTCCTTAAAATGTCAGCTTTCCATTTATAAAACTAGAGTTGTTACCCTCTCTTGGAGCCACACTGCTCCATAGGCAACACAAGGCACACAAGCCACCCTCTCATCCTAGACATCTATAGCTGGAGTTTGGATGACCTGACCAAGAATGTTTTCTAAGCAGGTTCTCTCCCCTGATTGAATCTTACTTACTCTCAGAAGTAGGAAACATGTGCAGTAGACTGTGGCTCCCCAGCACAGAAGAGAGTCTTCTAACAGAGTGAGGGTTAGAATACTTCCCTCATTTTGGGAGGCCAAGTGAGTGTCACACAGAGCAAAGGTACTGGTCCCAGAACAATGAAGCTGGAGTGTCGTGCTGATGGTGAGGGGTAACTGGCTACTTCTGGGTCTGAGTCAGCCTGCAAGGCTACAGGTGCTGAGGAGAAAGCTGCTGGTCTCCTGCCTCCAGGGTCTGCCATTTCCACTATAGTATACTGTCTTTTATTCTCACTGTAAACTACACCATTCAGTAGAGCAGTGATGTTCCCAGAGCTTTCTATACCTCCTTGTTCCTAAACAAAATGAGTCTGGGTCATCTTCCTCCATGCTGTTCAGTCCCTCCTTGGAAGCCTTAGGGAGCTGCTCAGAAGGAGCTTATAAGTATGACACACAGCTGTCTCTTTACCCCCTCAGGTCACTAAAGCCCTTGTGACAGGAGGGCCAAAGGCTCTAGGTGTTTGCAGCAGAGAAGATGAACTGTCCACTTGTTACTGTTGGAGGCTGGGAATCTGGCAGCTCATAGCCTGGAAAGCCTAACAGCTTGGCACTTGGCAAACAGAAAGTAGTCAGAAAATCCTGGAGATCAGGCACCTTTGGCCAGCTTACTAGTCATACAAATAAATGGATTGTTGTGGTGGATTTTTGTAGTGTACAATATTGTGCCCCTGAGAAGCTGCCGATTTTTTTTGTTGTTGTTGTTGTTTTATTTTTCCAGGTAGGGACTTACTCTAGTGTAAGCTGACCTATGTAGTCTCAGGGTGGCCTCGAACTCATGGCGGCCCTCCTACCTCTGCCTCCCAAGTGCTGGGATTAAAGGCGTGAGCCACCACACCCGGCTACAATTTTTTTTTTTAAAGAGAGTAAAAGCAGAATTAAGCTAGTGGGCACTGAACTGCTGAGTGCCTAAAACTAAGCCAGCTGGGTCTGCTGAAGCTGAGGTCAGGGCACCATGATAGAAGCAATACACACATATATGGTAGATATAGGCTGGGATCTGCTTGTGGGATGCTAGAGATGCTCTCTCTCCACTCCACTGCCACTGCTATTTCAGCTTCCTCCTCAAGGGAAATCTAGGTGAAGAGGATGTTTAAAACCAGCCTGGCAATCCTTGCCCTGAATTTTAAGATAAGGCAATGATGTCCTTTTTCTTTTTCTTTTTTTAAAATTTTTTGTTCACTTTTATTTATTTATTTGAGTGTGACAGAGAGAGAAAGAGACAGAGAGAGAGAGAGAGAGAGAGAGAGAGAGAGAGAGAGAGAGAGAGAGAGAGAGAATGGGTGCACCAGGGCTTCCAGCCACTGCTAACGAACTCCAGACGCATGCACCCCCTTGTGCATCTGGCTAATGTGGGTCCTGGGGAATCGAGCCTCAAACCGGGGCCCTTAGGCTTCACAGGCAAGCGCTTAACTGCTAAGCCATCTCTCCAGCCCTCCTTTTTCTTTTTAAAAAGGATGAGTAAACTTCCCTTAATAGATTATTATTTTTGTTGTTTGCTTTCAAGGTAGGGTCTTGCTCTAGCCCAGGATGACTATGTAGTCTCAGGGTGACCTCAAACTCACAGTGATCCTCTTACCTCTGCCTCACAAGTGTTGGGGTTAAAGGTGTGTGCCACCATGTCCAGCAACAGATTATTTTGAATTTAAAAATTAAGGTTAAAATTACCGTACATACAAAGAAAAGTTCTGATAAGAAAGAGAGAGGATCTTGGACTGGAGAGATGGCTTCATGATTAAGGCACTTGCCTGCAAAGCCCAAGGACCCATGTTCAACTCCCCAGATCCCATGTAAGCCAGGTGCACAAGGTGACATGTATCTGGATTTTGATTGCAGTGGCTAGAGGCTCTGGCATGCCAATTCTCTCTCATAAAAAAGGATGTTGGGCTGGAGGGATGGTTTAGTGGTTAAGACACTTGCTGGCAAAGCCAAAGGACCCAGGTTCCATTCCCCAGGACCCATGTAAACCAGATGCACAAGATGGCACATGTGTCTGGAGTTCATTTGCAGTGACTAATAGCCCTGGTGCACCCATTCCCTCTCTGCCTCTTTCTCTCTCAAATAAATAAATATTTTTTTTAAAAAAAGAGGATCTTAGTTTAAATGACAAAGATGTTAAAATTTTTGGTGAACGTTAAAAGTAAGTATCGTAGGTGATGTTACTAAAGTAATTTCTACAAAAAAAGTCAGAAAAGCCAACCATGAGGCACCACCCATACATTGATGAAGCTCTTCACTGCAGGTGCTCCTACCCAGACTTCCCCACAAAATAGGCACCTGCCACAAAGGAGCCCACTGCATCCTGGGGAACAGACCCTCCAACAATTCCAACAGTGCAGTAACTGCAGCATAAAATGAGCCAAACCCTGTATAAGAGGCAGACCTGAGCTCCAGTCGTAGGTCTTGTACCTTGCAAGGTGTGCATCCTCTGAGTCCGAGCTGCCTTCTGTGGCAGCGGCTCCTGAGTATAGGATGAAACAGCATGGGAAACACCTGGCCAGTGACAGGCTCTCATGACATGGTAGTCATCACTCTTACTATATTTTAAGAGCATTAAATATGTAAGGCATTTGGGGAATCCTGGGAAAGATAAAGCCCCTCTTCTGGGGCTATGAAAGGCTCCTTGGAAGAGGTGGCAACAGGCTGAAGCCCTACAGATCTATCACAGAGCTACTGCCAGCAATTATCAAGAAACCATTAAGATCAGAGTTGGTACCAGGCAAATGACCTGTTTCAGAAAAAGAAAAAGGCTGTAATGCCACAAATTACATACCAAGTGGTTTGCGGTCTAGCCTTGGTAAAACGGCAGAGCAGGGAATAAAGAGGGCTTTGTGAGCACTTGGGAGATAAAAGGTGATCAGTGAAAGCTAATGTCAGTTCTTTAAGGAGAAGCCAATGAATCTGGGCCCCCTTTCTAGGAAAGAGTTAATAGGCTAGCTGACCACAGGACAACCAACCACTTCTCCAGCATCTGTGGGTTGCTGTACTGGGCCTGGTAAATTCTCCCATGTGTCTGCACTAAACTGAGAGCCCTCCATGACCAGTGACCACTTTACCCAGGCAGACTTGGGACCCACCAGCTGTCCCCATGAAGTGCCAGGGCTCTGCTCCTATCAGCCCTTGGAGCCCAACAGTATGCTAATTTCTGTGCACAGTAAGACCTCCTACGCCCTTCTAGCCTAACCACTTTTCTTTTTCATTCATTCACTAATTTGGTGGTGTTGAGATTGAACACCCTTCTCAGTGTGCCCTTGGAAAGCAGTACTGGGGCAATACTGCACTGTACTATAACAGGACTACTGATCTTGAGGCATGAAATGGGCATGAACAGAGCCCCTATAAGCCCTCCTGGGCACTAAGAGCCCTTGGGCTATATCGTCATTGAAGTACACCACCTCACACATCTAATATAATTTTTACTGAAACAATTTTGAAAGGATTTAAATAACCCTGCTTTTGAAATTATTTGGCTAAGAGTAACTCAATTAATTTATGGTTGGCTATGATTTCTCAGCAAACATCAGGCATGTTCAAGAATTCTTAGGAAGTAGGGAAAAATCTAACCTACAGATTGTTTTCTAAAGTAATAATATTTTTATAGAGGCTAAAGTTAACAATTAATGAACTCAACAAGATGTTACACTTTGTAGAAAATTTAATCAGTCTAATAAATTTCAATTTTGTAGTTTTCATATTTTAGAACCACTAAGTTTTTTAAAGCCTCAAACTTCTTCATAAACTCCTAAAATGTCTGCTGGCCCCAGGCCCTGTGCACTGAGCACTAACGTGGTCCATAGAGTGGTCTGGTGTCTGCATCTTTTCCTGCAATGAAAAAACGACAAGCATACTGTCAACTGTGGCTCTGTGGGGAACAGAGATCCCTTTGGCAGTGTACAAACAACTCCTATGTTTGGGTCTTTGCTTTGTACAAGCTTAACCACTGACATAAAATAGCATTTTGCTAAGCTTCAGGATAAAGGAGACTCAAGCATCACCTCATATGTCTGTGCTGGTTAGTCCTCCTTCCCTTGTGGAATACCTAAGGAGTCTGCCCTGGCCAAAGTGGAACTCATACCTATGCAGTCTACTTGACTTGGCATTTAATAACTTCTGGTGGTGAAGAGACTTTGGGGAGACAGAAGATGAGTGAGAATAACAGAACCACATACAGTTCTCAAGCAAGGCATACATCTTGGTGCTATCAAACAGGCCTCTCCCATGGCCATGATGGGAGCAAAGCATTCTTAGGAATATTTTCTAAAGGCATTTTCACAGGCCCTAGGGTCTTCCACATGCTTCAAGGTCACCAGTTCCTGATGTTCTAAGGCTGTGATTAGAGTATAAAAAAGATCTGTCAACTGCTGGCCTATCAACATCTCCCTCACTCCTTGGGGACAATGTGGCTGCAGGGGCAGGAGAGAGGATGCAATCTGCATGGTCAGGACACACTAAAGGCCTTGCACTTTGTGATCCTGTTTCAGCTATATGCCTTGGGTAAGTAGACTGAAGCTGGTCTGCCCCAGTCTACCCAGAGGAAACAAAAAAATATGGTCCATTTGAGCCTGGCACAGCTGCCAGTTCCAACTCACCTTTATCAGAAAGGCCCTGTATGAACGTAGTGAGAAATGGCTCAGCCATTGATGAAGTGGTTTCTAGCTTTCTAGGCAGCTGTGTGCCTTGTGTGGAACACAAGAATGCCAGGTAGCAAGGATGGAACAGGGCAAGGGCTTCAGCTCCCAACCTTGATCACTTCCAACAAGTTCCAGGGCTGGCCCTGGGGTCTTTGTATTCTCCCCTACTCCTGACTCCATTTTCTACACTTCCTACACCCCTGCTGCCTCTAGGGAACCACACAGAGTTAGCGTGCCATGGCGGCTGCACTATTCTTCATGTGGAACTTTCCGGCGATGGTGTAAATATGGCCTTTATAGAGGTGAGCCTGGGTGCCGCCGAGTTAGTGTTGGCCCTGTGCTGTGGGTAGGGCTGCCTCTCAGAAGGGAAGCCAAAGCAAACACTGTTGGGCACTTGCACTGCTCCAGAGGATGCTTCGCCCACTGCACTTTGAAAATTCAGCTTCGCTTGACAAAACAGATTTCCATTCTTTATCTCAGTACAGCTTTGTGGCCTTCTCCACTGAAATCTAGACATTCAATGTGTGCTTTATGAAAAAATACTTAATAGATCTCTCCCGCTCTTTCTCTGCTGTTTGCTTGTGAGTTTCCAAAGCTAAATATGATTTCACGTATGTGTGGGGAGCAGGGGAGGGTGTGAACAACTCCCAACACATCAAGCTTTCACCCATCAAGGCAAGACAGACTTCACTGAGCCTGAGACCCTCAGAACATCCAGTGTTCTTTCCCTGTGTTACAGAAGAAGAAACTGAGGCTCAGTGAGGAACATACCTAAAGTCACAATGAAAGGAGGTAAAGCCACCTACTTGAGCTAATTTGAGCCAAAGGCTCCTGACCCCATGTCGGGAGTCCTTTCCCCAGCCCCACGGCCTCTGAGCCATGGATTCTTTAACCAAAACTGGATGTCTCGCCTATGATGGATTTGTCATTACAATATTTATAGGTTGCCGTTCTCACTGCATTATTTAAATGTGTCAGAGTCCCTGTTACATTTGGAGGTTTCTCATCCAAGCAAGATGTTTGGACTGAGGCATTGTTCTTCCAGCATATGTGGGTATAGTGTTGTGGTGAGTATGTAGAGTATGCACATGTGTGTGAGGAGGCCAGAGTGGAATAGCAGGTATCTTCCTCCATTGCTATTGCATGTTGTTTCCTTAAGAAAGAGTCTCATTGAGCCTAGAGATACCATTTTTTTCTTTTTAAAAAATATTTTATTTTTATTTATTTAAGACAGAGAAAGAGAATGGGTACCTCAGGGCTTCTAGCTGCTGAAAACAAACTCCACATGCATGTGCTATCTTGTAAATCTGGCTTATGTGGGTTCTAGGGAATTGAACCTGTTTCCTTAGGCTTTGCAGACAATCACCTTAACCACTAAGCCATCTCTCCAGCCCTTTTTAAAAAAAAAAAAAAAATCTTTTCTTAATCAGACTGGCAGACCAGCAAGCTCTAGTGATTCTCTCATTTCTCTTCCCCACAGGATTGGGGTGTGGACACACCCAGCCTTTTATGTGGGTGCTGGGGATCAAACTCGGGCTCTCTTGGGCCTTCATGCCTGTGTGGCAAGTACTCTTACCCACTGTGCCATCTCCCCAGACACGGGGCCACAGGGTTGTTTCACTGCTGCCAATTTTTGGACTAATTTTCATCAAGTCATCGCATTGTTGACCTTCACTGTTGATGCCTTTAACGTAAGGAAAGGGAATGCAATGCACTTGTCTCAAGATGTGCTCCCTCTTCTGAGGGAGATGCGGCTCTTGCTGGGGGTCATGGGCCTGGGTCATGTGAAGTGCAGCTTGGGGGACTGGTGCAAAGTCTTCCAGCAGCAGAAAGTGCTCAGCACTTTGGCTTCATTTCAGTACTATCCCAAGGCTCTAGAAGGCCCTATGTTAAAGCATCATTTTATAACTCATGTTCAGGCATTCTAGAACCTGGGGGTAGTTATAAAATTATAAGATTTGTACCCCATTAAAAAAAAAGAAAACATCTATATCAAAAGATACTAAGAAAGTTTAAAATTTGGAAAGGACATGATAGGCAATCATTAAAAAAAAAAAACCCAAATTATCAATAAAGATAAAAAAGTCCTTTATCTCCAAGTTCACTCTGGCTGGGGACAAGAAAGAATGCATTAGTGTCGCCTCTCTCACCTGAACCATCTGAGGGGATATGCATATCCTGCTTCCACTGGCCACATGGCCTCACAGTGTCTCCTAAGGTCCCTGGGCTATATATAGTTTCCTCAAGTGTAAGTGGGACGGGTGTGGACAGGATCAAGGTGGAAATTCCCAGGCAGGGCATCTGAAAATCTCTGTCTAGGCCATTATGGCCAGCTGTCACCATTTCACTGCTGTCACTGCTACTCCAGTCAGGACTTAGAACAGAGTGTTCTTAACTTGGGGCTTGGGGTTCCACTTACCTCTGAACCAGCTTACAAGATTATATAAATCTACATTTTTCTTTCTGCAAGTTCTTCAAGGGACTGAATATCTCACAACATTCTAAAATACTTTTCTTCAAATGCAGCCTGCATGCCTTTAATCCCAGCATTTGGGAAGCAAAGGTAAGAGGACTGCCACAAGTTCAAAACCAGCCTGGGACTACATAGCAAATTCCAGGTCCACCTGGACTACTAGGCTGGAGTGAAACCCTACCTCAAAAAACCAATAAATAAATAAATAAATAAAATTTCAGATGTAAAGCAGAAATCACAGAAGGCAGCACAGTCTGGGAGCTAAGAGCCAACCTGCCACCTTTCCAGGGGCCTCCAGAGCTTCTCTACAGGGTATGTATTCTAGGATAGCCTCCCATTTGACTGTCCCTCAGGAGCCTGGCTGCTGGCTTTCAGTGGGTGTTATTTTACAGGCTCCTGCCACGTCTTCCTTCCCCTCCTGTGTTGCTGACCTGGTAGAGCCCTGGGAAGCTTTCCACGCCCACTATGCTCTGCTCCAGCTGTCAGGGACAGACTTCTATTCTCTGCCTCAGTCCCTGGGGCTTGAGCCAAATACAACCACAACTTTTTCTCCTTTCTGAATGTACTTCCTGAAGGTCTGGCCCTCCCTTCCTCAGGATGGATACTGAGGGGAGCCAACAGCAGGAAGCAGCACCAAGAAAGGGAGGAAAGGAAGGAAGGAAGAAAGAAAGGAAAGGAGGGAGGGGAGGAGGGAAGGAGGGAGGGAGAGAGGGAAGCTCACGGGTGATACATTCTGCCCAGAGTGGATACTTAAGAGTCCCACACATCCCATACGCAGGGAGAGAACTAGGGAAAAGGTCATGGGATGAGAAGCCATTGGAGAATGAATATATGAGCACATAGTTAACTGTACAGGCTAGTGAAGGAGCGAGTGGCTCCTGCCTTCTCATCAGGCTCTAGATGGGGTGTTCCCATGATGCTGCAAGGCCTCTGGAAGGGATCCAAATCTCAACCTTGCCTGCCTAATCATCATAATAGACTATGTAAGCCCAACTGCCAACCAGGAAGGAAGCTGTGAAGGAAGAGCTGAGTGTCACCTCCCTACACAGAAGGAGAGAGGCAGGATCCCTAAAGCTAGACCTGAGAAGGGTGGTGAAGCCAGCTGCCACCACAGCAATCCACCCTGCCCTGTCATGACATAGGGAACTACAGGTAGAGGGAGTTTGGGTGCCATGCGTGAGGAACTTAAAGGCCTATGGCAGCTACTTGGGCTCCCAGAACCCTTTTAGTGTCTAGTTCAGAGGAGGACCATGTATCTGGATACACCCAGGCATCATCCTTTAAGCTCAGGGAGCTACATGTAGAACAGAGACCGAAGGTATGGACTCCGACTGCATCTCATTTCACTTACAGAAATGGCTTCAAAAATAACTTTTCAAAAATACTTCAAATAACTTTAGGAATATCAAACCAAATGATCTCTGTAAACCTTAACAGGCCTAAATGAAATAAATATGGCACCCATCCACAAACAGGAGAAAATGAGGGCTAGGAGGAATAAGAAAGCTTTCCCTAGGTTACTCCACAAAGGAGAACAACAAACAGTTGTGAGATGTGCATTCTGTGTCCCCAGGCCCATGGAGAGACTGTCTACAGGCCCTGGAAGATGGCCACGACACTAGTTCCATCTACCTGGTGAAGCCTGAGAATACCAACCGCCTCATGCAGGTGTGGTGTGACCAGAGACATGACCCTGGGGGCTGGACCGTTATCCAGAGGCGCTTAGATGGTTCTGTCAACTTCTTCAGGAACTGGGAGACATATAAGGTGAGACTAGCGGGGCCTTTCTGTGCTGCCTAAAAGATGACTCTCGGTCCCAGATGAGGAGAAGGACAAGGACAGGTACATTTCTGCAAGGCCACCAGGGTGGTGAGGATAGCTACCTCTCTGCCTGCCACTACTACCTAGCACTGGCAACAGTAAGAGGCTTCCACGGTGAGGATCTAGTCTTAAGGCCCAGAAAGAACAAATTCTGAGGTTCCCAAGTCCTGGGAGGATCCCCTAAAAAGCCTTTATAGAGCACCATGCCAATACTCATGCCCTAGGAGTTGGTCCATCCTCTGGGCTCCCCGTTCCCAGGAGATGAATGTTCCTCCTTTTAATAAAGGCTGCAAGGGCTCTGCCACACTCATCTCAGCCTCTTTTGAGCAATAAGGAGCCACTAAGGATGGCATGAACTCAGTTCCCTGAGCTCCCACCTGTGCCAGGCACTGGTAGGCAGGGCTTTCGTGGGTGGTGGCTAACCCCACAGAGCCCTTGAAGAGGGTACTGCTATGGATCCACCTCACAGGTTAGAAGGGGTGGAACCCTGCACAATGTCATAATATAGCAAAGCAGGAGCTGAGGAGGCCTTAACACCAAAGCCACAACTCCTATCAGCCACAAGCCTCTGCATGGAGCCCCACTGCACTCCTTTCTTGAATGTCTTCCATCTTGGTTGCTCCTGCCCCCACCATGAGCTATCTCTCTCTCTGGCATCCCCTTTCCTCCACCACCTGACTCAGGTCCTTAAGGTTCCTAGTCATACTTCTCCTCTCATAGATGTGACATAGCACAGCTTTACTTATGCTAGGGAGGCTCTCAGAGTCAGCATGAGACCCAGTTAAAGTTCTCAACGAGTGCTCACTAGACACTTCCATTTGCTCACAAGGCTCTGGTAGCCACTACTCAGCAACCGCCCCCCCCCCAACAAATTACACAGAACCACTGAGTTTCAAACCTAAAAGGGAATCCAGATGGATGTGACATGTCATTCTCAGCTTGCACATGCTGGTATGCTAGAACTGACATGTGACCCTAATGTACAGCCCACACTCCAGAGGGAAAATGAAGTTTTGAGAAGGTATGGGTTCTGTCCAACCAATGCTGGCTGCATCAGGCTCTCATGACTACATCCCCAAAGAACAGGGGCTCACATGGTGCCCAGCTCAGAGAACTGTGTTCTCTATACATGTGAGTGATGATCAGGAAGCTGAAGTGACCCATTATGTTAACGAAGTATTACACGAGGCAGCTTGATTGCAGCCCAGGCTTCTGGCAGGGGCTCCACAGACCCTCAATTCATGCTTTTCTGGGTCTTCCCCAGCAAGGGTTTGGGAACATTGATGGCGAGTACTGGCTGGGCTTGGAGAACATCTACTGGCTGACGAACCAAGGCAACTACAAACTGCTTGTGACCATGGAGGACTGGTCTGGCCGCAAGGTTTTTGCAGAATATGCCAGTTTCCGCCTGGAGCCTGAGAGCGAGTACTATAAGCTGCGGCTGGGGCGCTACCATGGCAATGCAGGCGACTCCTTCACCTGGCACAATGGCAAGCAGTTCACCACCCTGGACAGAGACCATGATGTTTACACAGGTAGGATAAGTAAAATGAGACCCAGGCACTGGGCAGGGAACAGCTAACACCAGAACACCTTACTCAGGGCTCAGGAGTAGGAAGATCCCAGGATAACAGGCAGCTGCAACAAGCTGCCTGGCCCTGATCTCACTTCTTGAATGTCCCTTTTGCCCACTGCCCTCAGATCCCCATTGCCAAGTGGAGTCCCAGTGGCTCTTACAAACAGGGAAGGCAGAAGTGTACAAATCTCACAGCCGAGGGCTAGTATACTAAAGCTTATACGAGAAGAAAACTGAGACTTGGGGATGTAAGGACTGGCTGTGTGCCTTCTGGGTGCCAAGGGACACACTCATGCTCAGGCTGTGCTTCTCTCACCTCTGTTTGAAGCACACCTGTCCACAGGCTCCAGGCCATATACTTTGGGTTTCAGAGCTGTCCCCACTTCCTTGGTGAAGCATCTTTAGCAGGCTGCATCATCCCCTGAGCCTTGGTTTGCACATTTGGAAGTGAAGGAAACACCTCCCTAGTAGGTAGGGAGACACAACACATATGCTCTGGGGAGGATACAGCACGAAGCAGGGGCTTGATTCAGCAGCTCTTTAGCCAGATATTAGCCTGTAATGTTAATGTAATACTGTAAGGAAGCTAGCAAAATGAAACCAGCTAGCAAGTATGACATGATTTGTCCAAGATCACATGCCTGAAACCCAGCTGTTTACTAAGATGTCTATTAAAAAAAAGAAAAAAACAACTAACAAGCAAGAACACATACAATTCCAAGATACCCAGGTATAGTTTGGCCATAATTGCAAACATGAGATTCTCCCACAGCTGGTTTCTTCAGATAGGGACGCAGAGGTTGGCAGGTCAGCAAGGCCCAGGATTCTTGAGGCTGGCACCATTTCCAGGCCAAGTCTGACTTTGCTTTCCCAGACAAGATGGACACTCCTGCCTAGCCTCCTTGGTCTAAGGCAAGCCCCACCCCCCCAACTCCCTTTGAGGTTTAAGCTCTGGATACTCTCAGAAATAGATTGTGCTTCATGTGAGCCATAATGCCTATATACTGAGTTAGGGGAGCCTTATTCCAGATCTTCAAGGCAGCCATATTCTAGTGCATAGTTCTCCTAACTTTAGGGGCCAAGTGGGGCCTGACTTACCTGTCCTTGTACCAAACAGATACCTTTGTCCACTCTGACACTGAGCTGGCACCACTGGAAGGGTCCCACAGGGGAAGTCCTTGTCTTGAAGTAGTGGGGCAGGGTTGGGGAAGCTTCCTAAAGAACAAGGTGGGATGGTACCCCTTATCCTGGTCATACCCTGGGCTACTAGGCTGTAGCCTACACTTCTTGAGAGTAACCATGGGCAGGGAGGAGGGTGTTCCATGACTCCCAAGCTATCATATGGGCTCCTGAGTCCCGGGGTCCTGGGGTCTGCAGGGTCAAGGAAAGAAGGGATGCTGGGGGCTCACTCTACTCACTAAATACCACACTGCCACTTGGTCCTCGTCTCAAGTCATGGCCCAGAGAAATCCCAGGAAAACACTCTGAGGAGCCTGCAATGGTGAGCTGAGGCTATACCTAGCTTATGCTTCAGGCTGTCTGCAAGCTTTCTCACCCCACTCCCACAATCCTGCAGCCATGGCTAAAACAGAGCCGTAGCTCCATCAGAGCCACTGCCCCCTAAGCCTGACAGACTCTCTCCAAGGTATGGGTCCCTTGTCAGGCCCAGGTTCCCACCTGAGCAGCCCAGGTGACTGGACTCCTCTCAGACTCCTGCCTCCCATTGCAGGGTGCCCTGCCCCTGCAGGCCTGCATGCACCTTGCCCATATTTTGTATTGTCCTGAACGGCATGTCCTTGGCAGCAGAACATAGCTTGACGTGATACTGCCAAGCTTCACGGAAATATCCCTTTTTATGAAATAATACACAGAGTCATTTGGATGAAATTCAGGCCAGGGAGAAAAAGATGGGCATTTCATCTTAAATATATTCCTTATCATTCTATATGAACTCTTTATCCAACCTGAGGAAAACAGTTTTTTCCTCTCCCTGCCCACTGCAGGCTATTTCCTTTTTTTTTTTTTTTTTTTTCCTGAAACTGCCACTGTGTAGAACCTGGGCTAAGGGTTAAACACAGGCCCTCATTTAATTCTCACAGTGGTTCTATGTGGTGGGGGTTACTTTTACTCTTTACAGATGAGAAAATAGTGATTGGGAGAGATGAAGCCTCCTATCTACAATCCCACAGCTAGCTTGTCAATGCTGAGCCTCAAAGGCAGGTGTGAATGGGTCTATCGCCCAGCTGTTGATCTCTACTGGGCAGAGTCCACTTCTCAGATGTTCTTGCTCCAAATACTTCCCACTGGGGATCCTGCAAAGCACACTGTAAATAGGAGAGAATTGCTTCCTCCCTCAGACCCCTCACTCCCTTCTATCCTACAGGAAACTGTGCCCACTACCAGAAGGGAGGCTGGTGGTATAATGCCTGTGCCCACTCTAACCTCAATGGGGTCTGGTACCGTGGGGGCCATTACCGAAGCCGCTATCAAGACGGTGTCTACTGGGCTGAGTTCCGAGGAGGATCCTACTCGCTGAAGAAAGTGGTGATGATGATCCGGCCCAACCCCAATACCTTCCACTAAGTCTGCAACCCCTTTGGCCACTCATGGCTGTTGCCGGGAGCCATCCCAGTCATGCAGGCCAAGGACAACTCCTCACCAGTTCATTCCGGGCTGGAAGGACGAGACGCTGGACTCTGCTTTCCAAAGTCACTGTACCAGTTAATGGAACTGAGCTGATACAGTGTTCTCCATCCTCCCACTTTCTTCACACCATATAGCCCCTCATGTTCCCAGGACAGGTCAGGACTACAAATAGCTCCTTCCAAAAATCAATTAAGTTCCTCCAATAAAAACACAAAACACTCTCATGACAGACGTGCATATGAGCCACCACATGTACATACTCTTAGACACATCTCACATGTGGGATGCCTAGATACACAGGGGTTTGCCATATACGCTTAACTAGTCTGTACTCAGTTCTCAGATGCAGAAGCTGCTGCCACAGCTTCTCTCAGGAAAGTGTTTCCTTAGTGCTGTGGTATTTGAGTCTAACAACAGAACACATACTGCAAAGGCCTGATTCAAAGAAGAAACCTGGCATCAGCATGTCTGGTTCTTTCAGGAATGTCTACAAGGCTCATCTCCTGCACAGGAGATCCTGGCTTCCTTCCTCACAACCCTATGAGCACCAGATCACACTTCAGAATTCCCTCCCATCTCATCGCTGTAGTTCCCCTTCTCAGGACTGCTCACCATCCCTCTACCCGGTTATCCCTCATCCCACACCTTCTGTTCCTCCATCCCCGGCTCTGTGCCACGGGTCAAGGTACCTCTTCTCCCCTTTCCCCTCCTTTCTCCTATTCTGCTACACAGGCCTTTCTGTCCAGGCTAGATTCCTTGGCCTCTGAGGAGGAAGCAGCCTGGGCTCAGGTTCTATCTGGGAAAGGGAAGGCCAGGCCAAAAGCCACACACTGGCCATATAGACTGTGTATTCAGTTTTGTACCTTCCATTTATACATTAGCCTTCACGTCATTTTAACCTCCACACAAATAGCCTGCCTTGCCAGAGATAGTCAGCTGAAAAGCAGTCACTGCCAATACATCAGGGCTCCCAGATGGCCACAGATCTGAGGTCCCATGCTCACATGGACCAGTCTCACCTCATCTCTAAGCAATACTTCCTCTGTGTATAGGGCCACAACAAGGAAAACTGGCTGCTTCCTGTGAGATGCAACACCCTTGGGGGCTGTTGGAACCCATGGCTGGGACAGCACAACACAGCACAGAGGTTCCTGGGTCCTGCCTGGCTCAGGGGTATAGGACTGTTGCTAAGCCAGGAGCAATGCAGATGGATCCAGAAGATGAGGCCCTCCTGGTGGGCCCATGTGCCAGGAGTACGTGGTGAGAGGTGTTTGGTACTGGATCTGGGTGCGGGCTTATTACCTCAGCATTTCTCACAGTGTACCATGTAGCATGTTCTGTGTATATAAAGGGGAGGGTTTTTAAAAAGATATTCTCAGATTACCCTTGTAATGACACAAGTCTGCAATAAAAGCCATCAGTGCTACATGGAGGTATCTGACTCTGCCTCACTATTTTAGAATGCTTCCTGGGAGAAGAGATGGTAGCATCCTACACATACCGACACTGAGATCACTCTTCCTACCTGGTCCTCTTCTGTACCCTCAAGAGACCTACCCAAGGACCTCCAGTCAGTATGGCTTCCTTTCTTCACAGGATATCCTAGAAGTGTCTCACAGACAGGGTGGTCAACACCACCAAATCCTCCAAATTACTCCTATGTACTCCACTGTGCAGGGCAAAACCAAGATCTTATCTCTTCCCTGGGCCAAGCTTGCACCATCTTCCACATCAAGGCATCTCTCAGCCTCAGTGCGGGCCTTACTTATCTCTTCCTTCACTGCTACAACAAAAGACTCCACCTCTCGTTAGGATAAGAATCCTAGCCGGGCATGGTGGCACACGCCTTTAATCCCAGCACTTGGGAGGCAGAGGTAGGAGGATTACTGTGAGTTTGGGGCCACCCTGATATTGGGTCAGCCTGGACCAGAGTGAGACCCTACCTCAAAAAAAAAAAAAAAAAAAAAAGTCCTAACGCTGCCTGCCAAGTCCCCATGTCCCATACTACATGCCAGAGTGTCTCCTTATACAGATCTGTGACAAGGATGGGAAATCCCAAAACCATAAAGGAAAAGACAGAGGACAGAGGAATGTGATTAAAATAAAATAAGTTTCCACCTTTTCAAAAAAACAAAGTGCCAACATTAAAAGCAGAGAGCAAGTAAGAAGCACATTGTGAGGTTGCTGCTGTGATAACAGCACTTGTAGGATTTATGTGCATTTAATAGCCAAGTCTTCAAGTTTGGAAAGATATAAACACAGTAACAGAAAACTTGTCAAGGTAGATAAATGCTTTAGCCATTACAAGTGGCTAAGATATAAGAAAAGATGCCACCCCAGTAAGAACTAGTGAGGTACCTCCAATTAAGGATAAGCCATTGTGTACTATCTCTTAGAGTGGCAAAGATGAAAAACAAGGCATGTTGATAAGGAGTGAAGAAATGTCTACTTCTGCAGTATGTATAGAAGTATAAACTAACACAGTGTATTTGTATCCTCAGGCCTAACAGTTCTTCTTAGCCATGCACACAACCACAGAAAAGCTTTGGGTAGTCAGTTTGAGATCAGAAGACTGGTGTTTACTGAAGCCCACTTATGGCTTAGAAGTGAACTTATTGTTTTTAATGTCACCTTCATATAGCTCTAAGAAGGAAGGATTACTGTCCCCACTTTACAAAAGAAAGGAAATAAGGCCTCAAGTCAAGAATGCCTAGGCAGATGTCTACCTGGAAGTTACTAGGTAACATATATTGAGCATGTGTTCCCAACCTGCTCTTACCTTCCAGCAAGTTGTTGTGATTATAGTGGAAGCTGGATGGTACCCGAGGAAAATTACTCAATCTTGCTGCAAACCACAGCCATGCCTGTCCCCACATATCTGAAGGGGAAAGGGAGGGAAACATAGAGAATAAGGGCAAAGGAAAACAAGGTGTGTCCATCTTGGGTCCAAATCCCAAAGCAGAGAGCTCTGAAAAGCCAAAATGGACAGTATGAAATAGTCCACTTTCTATACCATTTGGACCCACATAAAGCAGGCCATGACATTGAAATTATTTCCTTCAAACCTCACCCCAGCACTCAAACTGCAGTCTTATTAACACTGGGGATATGGAAGGAGTAAGTTAGAAGGTGTGAAGCCCTTAGAAATGGACAGCTTGTTCTCCTGTGGGAAAGTTGGAGGAAGGAGGTCAGTTTATCAGGCAGCAGCATGGAACAAGAGCAAGGAGACAGTGTATGCTCACAAGCCCTGGGCCTGGGTACCCTTGACCTGTTCCCTTGCTGGACACACAGTCAGGCAGCATGCTGGGATCTCACTAAGCCAGAGCAACAGCATTCCTCTTCTTACCAGCCAGAGACTTCTGAAGACCCACAACCACAGGAATTCCAACATTACTGAGTTCTTTCCCCAGGGTAAGCACATATACAGACCTGAACAAAAGTCAACAAAGCCCCACCTTTTTCCTGCCCAGCCAACACCCCTCATGTCCATTTGGTCAGTACCTTGACCAAAATCCCCTTTCCTGAGACTTGGTGCTTTGAGCAAGATAAAAAGAGATCCCTTCCTATTTCTAAAAGCAATGGCAATATGAGTCAACCATGCTGAGAGTTTCAGTCTTGTTGACACACTGGTTATAGTAACAGAAGCCTAAACTATTTGAATTTTAAGATCAAATTTTAAGTGCCACAGAGATACCCATTTATGGCTCAGTTTCACCTGAGCTTCCAAAGGCTATTCTTTGGGGGACAAAATAACAACTCCTCAGAATTACCCAATCCAGAGCATGGTATGAGATCATCCCACAAAGGGGCTACCCCAAATGAGTTCTGCAGTTTTAGCCAAGGCTCATCTGGCTCTGTGTAAACAGTAGAGGGAAAGGACCCTGCACTGCATGAAGGGTAGATATTCTTGTAATCCAAAACCGAGTGACAAGGACCCTTCCCAGAATATAGCATGGACCAGCATAGACATCACATTATGACTCAGGCTCTGAGGTACCAGATCAGGCAGAAGTAAAAGATACTGGAAGATGGGCCAGAGTATAGCCTGGCAGATGGGAATGAGGGCAACACACTCAGGAGCCAGTGCCAGCTGGATTCTGCCACTGAAGAGTAGGGCTGGAGGTGCCCAGAGGGAAAGGAAAGTGCCACAAAGAGGGGAAGACTGGGCTGCGTTCATGCATTTGGCATAGCCCTGAAACAGGACTGAGCATTGAAGATGGACACCCCCACCCCAAGGCCCAAGAATGCTCTAAGCAGGTAGGAACAGCAGCAGGACTAACTGGCAAAACCTAGCAAGGAAGATGTTCTTGTGTCCAGGCCAGCAAGGCCGCCTGGCCTTAGGAATCCAGACATGATTGCTACATAAGACCATCTGGGGGCTAGAGAGATGGCTTAGCGGTTAAGGGCTTGCCTGTGAAGCCTAAGGACCCCGTTTCAAGGCCTGGTTCCCCAGGACCCACATTAGCCAGATGCACAAGGGGGCGCACGCGTCTGGAGTTCATTTGCAGTGGCTGGAAGCCCTGGCATGCCCGTTCTCAATCTCTCTCTCTCTCTCTCTCTGTCACTCTCAAATAAATAAATAAAAAATGAACAAAAAAAATTTTAAAAAAGACCATCTGGAATGACAGCATTGTTAGATTGTCAGAAGTGACTGGGCATTGTCATGCCCGATACCAGAAAGAACAAGGAGCTTGCTAAATTCTCAGCTTCAACTGGAGAAAGAACTCATCTACACACAGGCTTGAAATGACACTAGGGGAAAAATGAGGTTGGCTTTTTTTCTGACACCTGGTTGAGTCCAGCTTATGTAGTAATCTGGTTATATAAGGACATGAGGTATCTTCCAGAGTCTATGAGCAGAGACACAACTGGGCCTCATAAGGGCAAGGAGCCACTGTATGGAAAGCCTTCAAGGAGCCTGGAATGGGCTTTCTGCAGGGTTCCTCACTGTATAAACGTCTGCAGTCGGTTCTCACTGCTTTTCCCTGTAACATGCCCCCACTACGCACAGCATCTGGTGCCATTTGTGAGCTCACATGTCCTCCTGGTCTAAGCCCCAGCACCTCTACATTCCAGTGCTAACCCCTACACAGAGGATCCGATTGGCCAGCCTGGGTTGAGTGTCTATCCTAATCCTATGGACTGTGGCTGAGGAGCATAGGTGGGATACTAGCACAGCTAGGAAGAATGAACACTGCTGCTGGAGGATGATGTGGTATTGGAGGAAGAGGAAGTTCCCAGGTTTCAGTGAAGAAGAGATAATGGGCTGGGTCTCTATCCAAAAAGATGTTAAGATTATCCTACAGCTATTGTTTTGCCCCACCCCTCTAGGAATGACAGCTAGATGGAAGTCCCTGTCACTGCTCACTCTAGTCCCCAGCCTCTCCCCTGTTAATCCCTGCCTTCAAAAGCATAGCCAACCCCTATAGGTCCAGTTTGATAACCAAACATGACTCCCTGTTATGCTCTGAGAGCCTTCCTCCTGGATATGTCAATGGTTTCCTGGATAGACAGAGCAAGAAGGTCTACACTGCCAGGGTCTTACTCATTTTGCTCAGGATGCCACCTATCATTTGTCATGTGCCCTCCACAAGCCAGGTAGTATGCATGTCTCTACTTTCTTAGACCCCAAGAAGTTGGATTCTGTAATTACCCTATCCTCAATCTAGGAAACACGAGCTCAGAGATGGAAGTGACCTTCCCTGGAATGGGCACTCTGAGACACTTATAATTTTAACTCAAGTCAGTCAGACTCCTGAACTACAAACTTCATGGCACATAGTATTAAGACCAAGGGAAGCTGGGTGTGGTGGCACACACTTTTGATCCCAGCACTTAGGAGGCAGAGGAAGGAGGATCGTCATGAGTTTGAGGCCATCCTGAAACTACCTAGTGAATTCCAGGTCAGGCTGGGCTAGTGCAAGACCCTACCTCAACACCCCTTCCAAAAAGAAAAAAAAAAAAGACCAATGAGAAGCCTATTCCACCTCATCTCCCCTCAGTAATGCATCTGAGAGCATGAACAGCCATGGATTCCAGACACCAGTCCATAGATGTCTTCCCAGTTTACCTTAGCAAACTGGACAAAGAGTAATGAGCAGTGATAGAGAAGGTGTCACAGCCTCTTAGGCCTTCTAATCTTCTACCAGGGTAAAAGCCAGGAGGCTCAGCCTTTCTCTTCCTTCTGCAGGGAAGAGTGGCATCTGTCCTACACACTTGGCAGCCCTGCCCTTTGGCACTCAGCATGTTGCCTTTTGGATGGTCTGGCTAGCATCTCATGTGCCATTTCTTCCTGGACCAAACCCTGGCC
Source organism: Jaculus jaculus (assembly GCF_020740685.1). Taxonomy (NCBI): domain Eukaryota; kingdom Metazoa; phylum Chordata; class Mammalia; order Rodentia; family Dipodidae; genus Jaculus; species Jaculus jaculus. The sequence goes on from NC_059102.1 coordinate 126,218,762, forward strand.
TCCATAATCTCGTATCTGGGTCTTGCCTGTGGAAGTTCACCAACTGCCCCCATGCCCAAGCCCCCAAACATGAACCCTGCTAACCATAGCCTGTCTCTGATGCCAGAATCAAGTCAGAACCAGTCCTCTCCTACTGTTCTACCTCTTGTAGACACATGCCTTAGTGCAGACACATTTAAGTTTCTATCCTCCCAAGCTGGGGTGTTCTGGGCCAGCTCAGCCCCACATATGGGGAGCCCAGACACAGGCTATCCCTACCATGTGTGTAGCCTCTCAAGTATTTCCACATGGGACCCTTTCCTGGTGGGCAGCCATTTAATTGTCCCATATCCATGGGCCAGCTGGCTGAGGTTGTTGATGGTCTTGATGAATCTGGTTCTGTGGGCTGGCTGAGGAGTGCTCTGTTGCAGAGTGTCCTGAAGCTGAAGGACATCTCAAGACAGGACCTTGTTCACAGCTGCCCTGAGCCTACACAGAGCTGGGAGGGTGTCTCATGTAAAGGGACTGCAGTTAGAATTCTATGCTTAAGCCATGTATGACATGGGCCTACACCCTCATTCCATCAAAGCATGGACTACTGAGCAGCCCCCAGGCAAGTGTACTGGGCATGGATTGAGGCTATCCTCCTTTCCAATGGAACCCAATGCTGGGAAGCCTTTCTTCATGGATCAGTACAATGCTGGGTTAGGCTGGGGACACAGGGAGGACTGAAAAAGATATCCAGGAGGCAGAAACAGGGGAAGACAGTGGCTGGTCAGTTGAGTGGGAGGTCTGAAGACCTGACTACACCTAACCTAGGGCTGGAGGACCTGAGGAGAAGTGAAGTATATAATAACAAATTGCCATCTCTGGCCTATCATTTCAGCATAAATAAAAGATGGCAGCCAATATCTAGATGGGAAGAGAAAGAAAGAAGGCAGTGGGTGCCTGTGCCATGGGCAGAAGGCAATAGCAGGCTTCTTGGAGAGCAGTCCCACCATCCATGAAGTCCAAGTTCCCTAGAGGATCCCCCATGTTTCAGGACCCTCTCACAGGTAAGGAGAGACACAAGTAGCTGGATGTCTCCTCTGTGTTACTCATAATCAGGGAAACAGAAGCCACTACACAGCTGCACAGACAGATCATCTCACACCTAAGGGAGCCACAGAGCCACCAGGAAGAATGGGCCGGCTCTACATTTGCTGTCACTGAGCAGGATGTAAGATATTGAGTGTGTGGACGGGCACACATCCCTGCTTCTAGTAGTGGTGCCTCAGGGAAGGAGCAGAGGAAGCATGAGATTTTCACACCTGACTTTATAGAATTCTTTTTAGCGAGAATGTTCTTTACAACAAGCAACATACTTCTGTAGTTTTTTCCCCAAAAAATTTATTTGCAAGGAGAGAGAGAAAAAAAAGAGAGACACACAGACAGAGAGAATAGGCACACCAGGGCCTCCAGCCACTGCAAATGAACTCCAGACATATGTGTCGCATTGTGCATAAGGCTTACATGGGTCCTGGGGAATTGAACCTGGGTCCTTTGGCTTCTCAAGCAAACAACTGCTAAGCCATCTCTCCAGGCCACTTCTGTAGTTTTAAAAGAATGGATATGCCATTCTTGGGCATAACCTTTCTGAGAAGCCACATGGAGTGGAGACTTTCATCTCCCCAAGCAGCCTGCACACAATGCAGTGCAAAGCCCAGTGTGCACTCTATCACAAGGTGACCTTTCAGGCCCTAACCAATGGTTGGCAGCCACCTTTCTTCCTTTCAGGTCTGTAAGAACTCATCACCTTCCAAAGTGGCAACCACCTCCTAACTTCAAGAGCTTTAAGGAGGGTCTCACCTTTTCCTGTGAGCCCCACAGTCACCTGTGTGTGGGCTATGACAGCTGCTGCTTTTCCCAGTGCAAACTAGGAGACAAGTACAGCCAGTGTGAGGAGTGGACAGTTACCCTCTCCTACCCATTTCTGCATCACAGACAACAAAGCCTGACAAGCCTTTATCAACTGGTGGTTTCTGTGGACTGGGAATGGGGGCATGTCTGCAGTAGAGGGTTCTCTGCTTCAAGGTATGACATGAACATCAGTCTAGTTGTTGGCTAGGGCCCTGGTCTTATGTGATGGCTCAACTTGTGGGCAGAATCTGCTTCCACACTTCCTCCACGGCTGTTGACAGGCCTTGACCCTTGGCCACAAGGGTCTCTCTGTAGGACTGCCAAGCACATGCCAGCTGGAGTACCCTGGGATAAGTGACCCCAGAGCACAAGAAAAAGTAAGTACTTAACATAGAACAGTCTATAATCTAATCTCCACAATGAGTTACTTTCATTATACACCTTATTTATACTTTGCAGCTGTAAAATAAGATAAAAATAGTGCTACCTTTACTGGAAGGAGTGTTGGTGTAACTAAATGAAATAATCTCCATAAAGTGCTTGACACATGGTAAAAGAATCAACATGAATCATGAAACCATTATTAATGTTAGTTTCTAGTTAGCGATCCAAAGACTAAAGGAAGTCAGGGAAACAGGCATACCAGTGAGAACACAGCTTCCTGCTACAAGACCACTCTCTTGTGCACAATGGCAAGGCCTCCCCTTGTGGGTCAAACAAAACCTGGCCTAGAGAAAAGCTGATGGCAGGTCCTCTTCATGGCCCAGAATGGACAAAAGCAGGAGGTTTTCATCCTGGGCAGTGCAGAAGGCCTGCAAAATTACAACCTGCCCTCTAGGCTCCTTCCCTCACCTCCATGTTTTCCTGCCACTATTTATCTCCATGGAGACAGAGGCACTAAACTGAGGATGCTAGTAAGGCTCCTAAGACTGGGAGAACCCCAGCCATGAGCATGAAACCTTGAGTTAAACTCAGTATCCACCTGGCCTATGATGTTGGATGTCACAGGTTAAATTGTGGATTTTTTTCATTCACATAATAGGAGTTTTTAATAATACTGACTTGGCTTTTTATAAAAGTTGAGATAAATTATTAAGTCCCAGAGAAACGTAATCTTTAAGGCAATAAATCCTGAGATTGCACAAGAAAAGGTAATTCTTTACTTTCTAAAAGGAGCAGATTTTGAATAATATGCAGCTAACCACAAAAGCATGGAAACGGTTTCCAGTGTTTCAGGTGGGAGAGTGTCTGAGATCATTCTGCTGACTGAGAAGCATGTCTCAGTGTGGGGTCACAGGGAAGCTTTTTCCTGCTTGTTGGATCCCAGAAAGGCTGGAACTCCTCAATTTAGGAAAGGGGAAACATGATCAAAGGGTCTCCCAGGCTGGGGAGGAAGGCCAACAGCTCAGTCCCTGACACACTATGGCCATGGGAGCACAGAAGAGAGTGAGAGGGCCCATGGCTCCAGGCATAGTCAGACCGGGCTTAGGCTACTTTGTGCTGCTGATATCCCCTACCCATCCCTAAGCCTTGCTTCCCCATATGATCAAGCAGCAGCTTGACTCCACATGGGGCCAGCTGGAGAGCCTGGCTGGAAAGGCAGGAGGAGACCAACGAAGAGCAGGGATCACAGATGTGGGGTCAAGTGTTCAGCACAGGCAGCAGAATGATCAGGAAGGATCCATAGAACAAATTCCTGGGGAATCCTTGGAAACGTACAGGGTGGAAAACTGAAAGAGGCTGGGTTTCCTGTATGTGGAATGGAACTTTTTCTGTTGGACATTAAAAGAAAGAAGTACCCTAAATACTGGATAACTTGGGGTTAGCCTAATAACACCATTGCTAACCCTTCTTTTTTTTTATTATTTATTTATTTATTTATTTATTTATTATTTATTTATTTATTTATTTATATTATTAGGATCCATAGAACAAATTCCTGGGGAATCCTTGGAAACGTACAGGGTGGAAAACTGAAAGAGGCTGGGTTTCCTGTATGTGGAATGGAACTTTTTCTGTTGGACATTAAAAGAAAGAAGTACCCTAAATACTGGATAACTTGGGGTTAGCCTAATAACACCATTGCTAACCCTTCTTTTTTTTTATTATTTATTTATTTATTTATTTATTTGAGAGCGACAGACACAGAGAGAAAGACAGATAGAGGGAGAGAGAGAGAATGGGCGTGCCAGGGCTTCCAGCCTCTGCAAACGAACTCCAGATGCATGCGCCCCCTGTGCATCTGGCTAACGTGGGACCTGGGGAACCGAGCCTCGAACCGCAGTCCTTAGCCTTCACAGGCAAGCGCTTAACCGCTAAACCATCTCTCCAGCCCTAACCCTTCTTATCATTGTTGGATTTGACCTAGGAGTGGAGAGCCCCAAGAAGGGGCATTTAGGGGAACAGAAGCTCTGCTGGCATCATCTGCTCCCCACTCCTGTGCATGCTCTCTCACATGTGCTTTAAAGGGCCCCACAGCTCCAATGCACACATGGGCCCTCTAATCCCAAGCACAGGGATGGGCCACATGTCTCCATCAGGTATACAAACTGTACTTACAACTTAAGTCTTAAGTCTTTCTAAAGATGTGCTCTCGAATGAGCTGTTTGCAAACTACAGTGATTTATCACAGACTTATCCATGATTCCCTAACAGCGAGACCTCCTGGAAGCCACTCACTATGCCTTAGCCAAAAGAATGTATGTGACATGCAAACCCAGGTGTACCCTGGCTTAAAACCCCTCCAGGGCTCCCTGGTAAGCTTGGCCCACTGGGTCATAACCTGAGCCTCCCACTCCTAAGAACCAGCCCCTTAGTGCTCTGGTACCTCCCTTCCACCCCAGCTGCTTTTCATGACACCCTTACCCTCATTCTCTACTCTCCAGCCAGTTTTTCTAACTAATAAATGTGTTTGCCCCACTTCAGGGATCTTGCACAAGCTGTCATCTTTGTCAGGGACTCTCACCTCCCCACCTGTGCACCCAGACTGCTCATATTTTAGGGCTCCACTTCCCTCTAGAAACCCCTCCTGATAAGCCAGACTTGGTAGAGTGCTCTTCTAGTTTCCACTTTGCCTTTCCCTTTATAATGCTCAGCTCACTTCTCATTCCTTGTTTCTGGCCAGTGCTCAGGGTGGCAATGGTGTGACTGGCCATGCAAGCACCCAATGAGGGCTCAGTGTGACAGTAAGAACACAGCTTTGAAGTAAGACCTAGAGTCCCTCTGGGCTTACAGCAGGAACCTCTCACTCACCCTGACTTGTTGGGGACTCTAAGCATAAAAGCATACACTTCTTTTTGACCAAGGAACACTACTTTTAAAGTCTTTGAAGTAAGTACCTGACAGTTTGCCTTGCTTTGGTTTATACTTACAAACAACTAGCCTTTAAGCTTTAGAACTTGCATTTTATAATAAGACTTGCTTAAAATTTGGAAAGCTTGCTTATTTGAAGGAATAGCTCAGGTTCTAGAAATTTCCTTCACATAGTCAAGGTCTGGTAAAGTTTACCAAGAATGTCTAAATGTTTTCCTACTATTCAGAGCTGTCAGGACACCTAGCTAATGTTTTGTTCCTTGAGAGATCACAATTTTCCACACTGCTATGGTACTTTTAGATCAGCTTTAAAGCATTTAAAATCCATCACATTCCTAATTTTATTTAGTTATTTCCTGGAAGGAAAACCAAATACCCCCTCGATCAACACAGCTATTTAGAAGTAAGTGGTAAAGCCATTCCTCAAAGCTCTTTGCCTGCTTTTATCATTTCAATCAGCATGTTTAGGGGAGTTGGTAGCATACAAATTCAGGTGCAAATAGTTGGCCTACTTTCACACACTTTGAAGTAATTTGGAAGAAATTAATTTAAAGAAAGTCTTTTTTAAAAATGTAATGTGTTTCCCTCAGTGTTTTTTAAATCATGTTTCATAAGGAACTCTGGATACCAAAATGCATCCAGCTGGCTGTGAAATTCAGAGTGAGGGAGCACAGATGCACGCCCACAGCCAGGCTACGAACAACGGCAAGGCAATGACCAGTGAAGGCCTCTTCACAAGGACTAGATACACGTATAGTGTCTCAAAAACCAGGTCAGTGCAGAATCATCTATTGAGGATTAAGAGAATCCTTACATAAAGAAAGCCCATATTTGCCATTACAGGCAAATAGCTACTGAGGAAGAGCAGGGTGTCAGTAAGGAACCTTGACAAGGACAGGGCTGTTCTTGTGGTTATGGTGTTTGCCTGCAAAGCCAAAGGACCCAGGTTTGATTCCCCAGGACCCAAGTAAGAGAGATGCACAAGGTAGTAGTACATGCATCTGGAGTTTGTTTGCAGCAGGCCCTGGTGCACAAATATTCATTTCCCCCCTCAAAATAAAAATAAAATAAACTTTTTAAAGGCAGGGAGAGATCTAGCATTCATCCTCCTGGAGAGGAATGTCCTTCTACCCTGGGAGAAGGACCTACAATGAAGACTTTGCCAGGGGTAAAAAACAAATGGCTTAGACATTTTTTTTTTTTCCTGTATTGTACTTTCCAGGAATTATGTAATGGCTCTCCTTTAGATAAACAAATCTATACCAGACAGGTTGGGTTTTCAAGAGGAATCCAATGTTCAAACCAAGAGCAGGGCTTGGGCAATGTCTGTCCATGGCAGTCAGACAGCAGACGAAGCCCCAGCTTCTTTAGGACAGATGACCTCACTGAGCCTCAAAAGAGCTTCCTTGCTGCTTTCTTATGCAACAATGAAGTCCCCATGGTCAACCCTCACACAATCGTGAGCACAGGAAGCAGCCAGTCCAAATGTCTCTGCTCCTTCTCTCTGACTCTTACATACCATGGTTGTTCTGCTGCTTGATGAGAAATGCAGTGCAACAGGTGTCAGCGGGGAAGGGAGCCACTACAAGGCTGAAGGTCCAGGAGCATGGCCACTTACAGGGATCACTCACAGCCAGAGCATGAAGCGGTGCAGGGGAGTAGAGGACTCCAGGAGCCCAAAGCTCATGCCAGGAAGAGATAGCTGAAAGGAGGGGATCTAGTGCAAAAAGAATTGCATTTGTCCAGACATGCTGAGTGGCAAGGTGTCCAAAGGCCAGACCATCTGGGTCCAGATCTGGTTTTGCCACTTTCCATTTATGTGACCCAAGGCAACCTCCAGTGCCTCAGCTATTGTGAGCACAAGGTGAGAAAAGTGCAGCCAAATGCTTAGCAAAGTACTAAACAGAGGGCAGATGGCTTGGCAGCTCAAAGGACTGTTCCTATTAGAGAGAAGAGGTTCTTGGAGACAAGATCAGGAGTCAGGACATTCTTAGCTACACTGAGAGTTTAAGGCCATAATGTCTTAAAGGGGAGGGAGAAAAGAACAAGACCTTTGACCGTATTGGAGCATCTCTGCAACCGTAACCAGAGAACAGTACTGGGATCCCCCTCGCTCTTGTCCTCAGTTAACAGTCTTGGGATAAGCAGGAAGAGCCTTGGGCACTGTGTACATCAGCACGTTCTCCCTCTCTGGACCTGAGAAAAGGGTTTGGCAGCCACCACACACAGACCTACATGTAGTTCAAGACAGCATGGTCCTGGAATACACACCAATGGAGCAGGATAAAGGACCCAGAAATAAATCCACATTGCTTTGGCCACCTAACATTTGACCTACGAACCCAAAATATTCAAGGGAAAAAAAGACAGCGTATTCAACAAATGGTGCTGGCAAAATTATATATCCACTTACACGAGAATAAGTTAGATCCTTATTTCTTCTCCTGTATAAATATCAATGTAAAGTAGATCAAAGACTTCAAAATAAAACCTGAAAAACAGAAAGTACTAGAGGAAATAAAATAGGGAACATTCTTCAGGATATAGGGATAGTCCAGAACTTTCTGACCAGGACTCAAGTAGCACACAAGTTAGCCCCAAGAATCAACAAATGACGCTACATGAAATTAAAGAGTTTTGCAGGAGCTGGAGAGAAGGCTCAGCACTTATAAGCACTTGCTTACAAAGCTTGATGACCCATGTTCAATTCCTCAGTACCCACATAAGCTAGATATACAAAGTGCTGCATGCATCTAGACTTCATCTGCAGTGGAAGGAGGCCCTTATGCACCCATAGTCACACTTTCTGTTTCACTCTAAATAAATAAATATATTAAAAAAATTTTTTGCAGAGTTAAAAGAGATGGCTCAGCAGTTAAGGAGCTTGCCTGCAAAGCCTAATGATCCAGGTTTGATTCCCCAATATTAACATAAAGCCAGATGTAAAAAGTTGTCATGCAACTAGAGTTCATTTGCAGTGGTGGCTAGAAGCCCTGTCACACACATTCTCTCTGTCCGTCTCTGCTTGCATAGAAAATACTTGTTTAAAAAAAGTTTTGCATAGCAAAAGAAACAACAAAACAACCAACCAACCCATAGAATGGGAGAAAATCTTTGTCATCTATACTTCAGATAGGGGGTTAATAATCAGTTTAAACCAAACTACAAAAATTAAACACAAAAAGTAAATGTGCCAGTCACAAAATGGGCTAATGAAATGAATAGAAAGTTCACAAAAGAAAAAAAAAAATCACAAGTGATCAGTTAAGCACTTTGAAAAATGTTCACCATCCATAGCCATAAGGGAAATGAAAATCAAAATAACTTTGAAATTCTATCTCCCCCCAAGTCAGAATGGCTATCATCAAGAAAACCAAACAACAAATGCAGGTCAAGATGCAGGAAAATGGGCTGGAGAGATGGCTTAGCGGTTAAGCGCTTGCCTGTGAAGCCTAAGGACCCCGGTTCGAGGCTCGGTTCCCCAGGTCCCACGTTAGCCAGATGCACAAGGGGGCGCACGCGTCTGGAGTTCATTTGCAGAGGCTGGAAGCCCTGGCGCGCCCATTCTCTCTCTCTCCCTCTATCTGTCTTTCTCTCTGTGTCTGTTGCTCTCAAATAAATAAATAAAAATTAAAAAAAAAAAAAAGATGCAGGAAAATGGGAACTTTCAGCCACTGTTGGTGGGAGTGCAAACTAGTAACTTTCAGCCACTGTTGGTGGGAGTGCAAACTAGTATAGCCATTATGGAAATCAGTATGGAAATATCTCAAAAGTCAGAAACAAAAGCCAGGCGTGGTGGCACACACCTTTAATCTCAGCACTTGGGAGGCAGACGTAGGAGGATCACCACAAGTTCGAGGGCACCCTTAGACTACACAGTGAATTCCAGGTCAGCCTGAACTAAAGTGAAACCCTACCTCGAAAAAAACAAAAAGTTAGAAACGGGCTGGAGAGATGGCTCAGCAGTTAAGGCACTTGCCTGCCAAGGCCAGTGACCCAGGTTTGACTCCCCAGTATCCATATAAAGCCAGATGCACAAGGTGGCACATGTGTCTGGGGTTCATTTGCAGTGGCAAGAGGCCTTGGTAAGCCCATTCTCATTCTTTCTCCCTCTCTTCCTCCTTCCCTCTTTCTCTCAAATAAATATATATATATTTTTTAAGTTAGAAACAAGACTAGAGAGAAGGCTTAGCAGTTAAGGCACTTACCTGCAAAGCCAAAGGATCCAGGTTCAATTCCCTAGGACCCACATAAGCCAGATGCACAAGGTAGTGTATGCGTCTGGAATTCATTTGCAGTGGCTGAAGGCCCTGCCCCCCCAAATAAATAAATAATGAAACATTTTTTAATGTTAGAAACAGACTCATCTGACTCAGCTATACTACTTCCAGGCATAACCACTGTACTCCATACTCTCTACTACAGAGATATCTGCATATCCATGTTTACTGTGGCTCTGTTTATAATAGCTAAGAATTGGAATCAACCAAGATGCACCAAAACAGATGAAAGGATAATGAAAATGTAACACATATAAAATAAATAAATAAATCAGAAAGACAAAACACATCTTAGATTGACCTAATATAAAATGAACTTATAATATATAATATAAATTAGAAAGCAGGAAGACAGTATGACTGATTTTTTAAAAAATCTAATTTTTTGGAAAGACCAACAGATAAAACTTCAGCAAAGCAAACTCTAAAAAGAGAGAAGGGGAAAAAAAGAGGAAGGAAAAAAGGAAAAAGGAAGGGAGGGAAATAAAGAGAAGAAAAAAGAAAAAAAGAAACTGTTAGAATTATGAAAGCAAATATAGCTATATATTATAGAGAAAGGCTCAGATTTATAAGAGAAAATTTATAATAAATATGGTCAAAATTAAATAAGAGGATCGAGGGGATGGCCCAGTGGTTAAAGGTGCTTGTTTGCAAAGCCTGCTGGCCTGGGTTCAATTCCCCAGTGCCCACACAGAGAAAAAAAAAAGTGGTACAAGCATATTGCATTCATTTGCAGCAGCAAGTGACCCTGGTATGCCCATACACATATGTGCATGCAAATAAATAATTTTGAAAAATTTAAAATATGTAAAAACTTTAATAAGCTTAAAAGTTTGGATTAAATGGACAATTTTCTACTAAAACCCAAAATTTCCAAGTTGGCTTTCAAAGATGTAGGAAATCCAAATAAATAATGCTCATGAAGAAATCACAAAAGTTGATAAATATGTAAATTTAAAAAATATACTAAATCTCTACAAGCATCAGGAGTCATTTCAAGAAAAGGGGTGGGACAGGCTGGACGGATGGCTTAACGGTTAAGGTGTTTGCCTGGAAGGCCAAAGGACCCAGGTTCGATTCTCCAGGATCCACATTAGCACAAGGGGGCACACGTGTTTGGAGTTTGTTGGTATTGGCTGGAGGCCTTGGCACGCCCATTCTCTCTCCCTCCCTCCCTCTTTCTCTGTAAAACAAATAAATAAAAATAATAAAAAATATTTTTTTAGAAAAGGGTGGGAGTGAAGAGATGGCTTAACGGTTAAGGCACTTGCCTATGAAGCCTAAGGACTCAGGTTCAATTCCCCAGTACCCACATAAAGCCGGATACACATGGTGGCACATGTATCTAGAGTTAGTTTGCAGTGGCTGGAGGCCCTGGTGTACTCATTTTCTCTCTCTCATAAATAAATAAAAATAAAAATAAGTTTAAAAACAGGAACCTTGACATAAAGGGAAGAGAAAGGAAGGGAGGAGGGTACTTAATAGGTTGATATTGTATATATGTAAGTACAATGATTGTAATGAGGAGGTAATATGATGGAGAATGGAATTTCAAAGGGGAAAGTGTGGGGGTGGGGAGGGAGGGAATTACCATGGGATTTTTTTTATAATCATGGAAAATGTTAATAAAAATTTAAAAATTAAAAAAAAGCAACAATAACAAAAACAATATAGATTTAAAAAAAAACAGGAACCTTCTTTTCATGAGTTCAAGGCCATGAGTTCAAGGCCACCCTGAGACTACATGGTAAATTCCAGGTCAGCCTGGGCTAGAGTAAGACCCGACCTTGAAAAAAAGTGTTGTAAATCAAAAACATATAAAATTATTTTTCACTAAAATTAGCATAACACTGAAGTCCAAACTACAAGCAGCATTTTCATATATCAAATTGGCAAAGATGAAAAAAATAAAGAAAAAAATTAAAAGCACAAGAAAATGCACAATATTTGTACATATGAAAGAAAGGAAAAAATACCTTCTAACAGACATGCAAATTGGCACAACCTTTCTGGATAGCATTTTATTTTTATTTATTTATTTGGGAGAGAAAGATAAGAGAATGGGCACACCAGGGACTCTAGCCACTGCAAACTCCAGATGCATGTGGCCCCTTGTGTGTCTGGCTTACAAGGGTCCTGGGGAATTAAATCTGGGTCTTTAGCAACATAGTTGCTAAGCCATCTCTCCAGCCCCTGAACAGCTTTTTTAAAATAAACATTAAAAGGCACATATTTGACCTGAAGTTGGTGGTATGTGCCTATAATCCCAACATTTGGGAAGCTGAGGCAGAAGAATCACAAGTTTGAGTCCAGCCTGGACTATGTAGTAAGACCCTGTCTAATATTTTTAAAATATTTTTATTTGTTTATTTATTTGCAAGCAGAGAGAGAGATAGGAGAGAGAAAAAACTGGCATGCCAGGGCATCGAACCACTGTGAATGAACTCCAGATGCATGCACTACTCTGTGCATCAAACTTTACATGGGTACTGGGAAATCAAACTCAGGTCATTAGGCTTTGCAGGCAAGCACCTTAACAGCTGGACCATCTTCCAGCCCCTCAAAATTTTTTTAATTAAAAAAAATTGAGCACTGTATATAAATTTGACCCAATATCCACACTTCTAGGAATTTATTACAAAGTAATCAACATAACCACATGTCAATTTTTTTGTAGTAAGAATATTCACTGCAAGAATGTAGAAACAACTTGAATGGTCAATATCAGAGAGTAGAAGTGAATTTGGCCAATCCATCTGAAGGGACTAAGCCATGTGTATAAATGCATATAGTAACACCAGGCATTGAAAACAGAGTACACACATATTTTTACATAGGCCAAAATGAATAAGATATGGAGCAAAATATTTAAGTATGGTAACATAATGTGAACATTTCCCTTCCTAATTTCTTATAATGAATACACAATATTTTTAACCAAAGAAAATAATAATTGTTAATAGAATTTTATTTGTACAATTCTTATGAAATATACTAATAATACACAGAAAACTAGAACTGAGGTTTTTGTGCCTCAATCCCTTTGTTTGGGAGAATGTAGATGAACCAGTAAGAGTTGCTATCACTTGCACTTGCTTGCAAAACTGACCAACCCAGGCTCAATTCTCCAGCATTCACATAAAGCTAGACACATGGGGTGGTGCATATGCATCTAGAGTTCATTTGCAGTGAAAAGAGGCCCTGGTGCATCCATATTCATTCATTCATTCATTCATTCTCATTTTCTCTCTCTCTTTCTCTCTCTTATACACACATACTTAAATAAATGAAAATATGAAAAAAACAAGAAGAGTTGCAACCATCACAGGATGACTCATCTGAGCTGCAGCCTGGGACACTTGGGTTCCCAGACCCAGTGTGTAAGAGTAAGCACATCCCCCATTTCAGCCTCACCAGTGTTCCTGTCCCTGGGAAGTATCAACAGCCTGTTCCAACACACAGAACCAACCAACCATCTCTTTATCCCTGATCCCTGCTGCTTCCTGGAAATTTCTCAACTAGAAACTGTAAAAACATCTTATTTGGCACTGAGCACATTTCAGGAAAAAATAATAAGAATAAGCCAATTCAGCCTCCTACCTAGATAGGGGATGCTGGGCGCCATCTTCAGGCTCCGGATGTACTCCCGAGTCCGCTTATAATTATCTTCTTTGGACATCAGGTAGTCCAATTTCTCAAAGGTGGTCTTGTCTTTGCGATTCAAAAGCTACAATGAGAAGAAATTATAGTGTCTGAGAGGGAAAAGATATAAGCCAGAAAAGCTAAAAGGATAGGAGAGCTGTGAACAGAAAACAAAAGGAAGATCTTAGATGTGTGTATCTGTGGCATGTTAAATCCTGGGTACAAACAGAGATCTTAAAGGGCTGTTTTACACAGAAATGGGAAGTGTCATGGCTGCAGTCTTACTGTTTTCAGCCCCTGAAGCTCCCTAGTCCACTGCCCCATAGTACTAATCTCTGTGGTCTGCAGCAGTACAGGGCTCAAGGAAAGCAAACTGTTCTTGGTCAGCATATTCATACTTCTAGCAGGTCTTTCTTGAGTCCTCAGCCTTGCCTTCTACTCAACCCCTCAATGCTGAAAGGTCCCACCCAGGAACTTTCACACAACTCATGTAGACACAGCCAAGACAGAATTGCAACCCACGTGATATCCTCCAGGGTCTCCACTATCTACCTGAGCCACTTTTCCGTGGACATGATGTTTCACTTAAAAAAGACAACCTTCCTTTTCATAAGCAGTCATTAACTTAGTGACCTAGTTAAACAACCCAGGGTAAGCAAGTACCCAGAGCCAGAGATAGAGAAGCAAGTCTTGAGTGTGTGAACCTGGGAGAAAGGCAGCTCAGTATTCATCCCGCATCTCCTGAGAAAGAAGCAGCAGACACTTCAAACCAGTGTTCAAGACTGGATGGTAAAGATGTAGGTTAGAGCTGTTCTTCATGACCAGCTCTACATCTAGTACCAGGAATGGCAAGAAGCCTCCTCAAACACAATGGCTTGAGGAACTGAGTCTAGGTTTAGAGGCCAGGCTTGAAAAGAGGGGCTGAGGGAGGGCCACCAGGTAGAGGTGGTTTTGGCACAGCATGTGGCTAAGGCTGGGAGCTCCCCCAAGTCTGGCTGCCAGGGCCCAGTGTCTCTGGAATTAAAGGTCCATGGCTTGGCTGGGCATGGTGGCGCATGCCTTTAATCCCAGCATTCAGGATGCAGAGGTAGGAGGATCGCCATGAGTTCAAGACCACCCTGAGAGAACATAGTGAATTCCAGGTTAGCCTGAGTTAGAGTGAAACCCTATCTCGGGAAAAAAAAAAAAAGGTCCATGGCTAAACTCAGGAGTGGACATGATGCCTATAGCATCCTCTGCCAAACTTGGTCTTGAAACTCCTAATTGTCTGTACAAGGATCTGGACCAACAGACCTGCCCTATCCATCAGACTGAAGTAGAGCAATGTCTAACAGCCCCTTGTACAGCACACAGAAGTGGAGCAATGACTGTCAGCACCAGGGAAGGCAATGTAGCTCTTGGGCCCCTGGGCTGCAAATCCCATATTCGTGCGTGTCTGGTGCTTCAAACCACCAACCTAATTGGTCAGGCTCTGCCTAACTCCTCCATCCTCAGTCTCGGCAGCCATGAGAGGGCTCACTGCAAATGGGCAATGGCAGCCTGTGGATTTCAGGTGGGAGGCAGAGAACTAAGCTGAAGAAGCTGGAGAATGAGAAGCAAGCCTTTCTCTTCCCACTGAGAAATTCTGGAGAGATCGGGGTGAGGATGCTACACAGATGCTCAGAAGTGCTCAAACTGGCTTAACTTGAAAATTATTTATCATAGTAACAAATGCGCAGGAAAAGAATCCCAACTTCCACTGACAGTAAAGTATTAGTGCATGTAATTCATCTGATTTTTACAAAGCCCAGACACAAACAAGAGCCAAGCCAGTCTCTGTTTTAGGTTCATAATCACTAGCATTTGATAACTTGTCCAAATAGTCTTGGAAAACGTGACTCAACAGAGAAGCAAGACATTTGATAGCAATATGGCAAGTGAATAAATAGAAATCTAGGACTCGAATGAACAGTAAGTGAACTGTCAGAGAGATCATCAGGAGCTATAGAGAGGTGGCATTTGGAGTAAACACTCAGGATAAGAAATTTTCCAAATGAACAATACATACTCAGAGTAGAACCACATACCTGTGTGAATCACTGTGAAGTTAAGTGTGCCCCTCTCCACCCTTATTCAGAAAGTCATCCTTAAAAAATAACTAAAGCAATGAGAACTCCACTGACTTCTTTGGAATATTCTATATTCATCTTATGCTCACCCGGAATCACATCAGTCACATACACCCTGATGTTGTCCTCACTCACACTGACTCCCACTGCCCACACCACTGGCTCTTTGGTCATAGCTATGTCACTGGCAATCACCCCTGCCATGCTGAACCTACCTCTCAATCTGTCAAGTACCTGAATAGGTAGCACACTCATTTGCTCCATTCTGGGTTTACAAAGGAGATTCAAAACTGCATCAAATTTCTCAAGAATAATTCACAGGTTGCCCTAAGATGATGAAATGCAAAGTTCGTTTTCCCATGACACATTCTCTAGCCAAATGAAGGAGAAAAACCAGATAAAGGAAGATAAGAGATACAAAAGACAATGGGTCCAATCCAAGAGTGGTAAAGGGAATTCTGGGATGCACAATGAGCAGTAAGTCTAAGGAACAGTGAAATAGAAAACCCCATATCCCATAAGACATTGCTAGACACCTGAAGGGTGACCTCCAGGGAGGCAATCAGGTATGGAGAACACAGGGAGTGTAGGGAGTTTCACTAAGCCTTTTAGTACTAAGTGATTTTTAATACTAATGTGTGTGTGTGTGTGTGTGTGTGTGTAATTTATTTATTTATTTGAGAGTGACAGAGAGAAAGAGGCAGATAGAGAGAGAGAGAATGGGTGCGCCAGGGCCTCCAGCCACTGCTAATAAACTCCAGACACGTGCACCACCTTGTACATCTGGCTAATGTGGGTCCTGGGGAATCGAGCCTCGAACCAGGGTCCTTAGGCTTCACAGGTGAGTGGTTAACTGCTAAGCCATCTCTCTAGCCCCTTAAATTTTTATTGTAAGTAGAATCACAAACTGCAACTTCATTTGAATTTAAGGTCCTTCAGATTTCACAGTTTATGGTAAGCTTCAAGAAGAAATCATCAGAACTACATACAAAAAAAAAAAAGTTACTTGCTTACCCAGAATCAAACAGACAGCAAACTACTTGTGCTTGGGAAAAGAGGTAAGGGGGTGAGAATACAAAAAAGCTGTGACAGGCAACTTTCCCAGTACTAAGGCTCAGAAGTCATGGCACACACTGAAACCTTCTTCCACAACATTATTACTATTTTAATTCACCATGAGGGCAATTTGTGTCCCACTTGACAAATGAGTCCTGCGAGGAAGAGGGACAATGTTGGTGGCCCTTGTTATCCTATCTCCAACACAGAAGAAACACTGCTGAAATATGTCACACAAGAGAGTAATGTAAAATAACAGTGATGACACAGAAATCAAATTCCTAATGGTTAGGGATGTTTAACATTTTCTTAAGTGTGTGTTAACCATTTATAATTCTTTCTCTGAGAACTCCCTATTCAGTTATCTGCTCTACTTTTGGAGTGGGTTGTTTGAATTTTTTTTTTTTTTTTTTTTTTTAGTTCTTAGTGGATTCTAGATATTAGGCTTCTGTCAGTGGTATAGCTGGCAAAGATTTTCTCCCATTCGGTGGGTAATCTATTGGCTCTGCTTGTGGTGTTTGTCTGTGCAAAACATTTTTAGCTTCATGAGATCCCATTGGTTGAGTGATTATGTAATTTTCTGGGCTAACATATTTATAGCTGCTCAATTCATTATAGCTAAGAATTGGAATCAATCAAGATGCCCATCAATGGATGAATGGATAATGAAGTTGTGGTACATGTACACAATGTAATTCTACGCAGCACTAAGAAAAAATTATACAATGAAATTTATAGAAAAATGGACAGACTTGGAATAGATCATACTCAGCAAACTCACACAATCACAGAAAGACAAACACTGCATGGTGTCACCTATCTGCAGTTCCTAACCTGGACTTGTTTGAGTTGCTGTCATACCTGATAGGCAACTGAAGGTCCTGACAATAGGAATGGAAAGGTTTTGGGGGAAAGGGAGAGGAGGAGAAGGCAGGAAAACAAACACAAAATTAAATCCAAAATGAGCTGATACCATAGAAACCTTTATCCTTGGAAATAGCCTAAAAGATATAACCCTCAAAAAGAGTAAGGGGAGAGCATCTGAAAAGTAGGGCTATGATGAGGGTGGGTTGAAACCTAAGCTTAAAAGAAATATTTTCTCTCTCTGTCTCTGACCTGTAACTCCCAAAGATTGGCTGCTACCCACATTTAGCTGTTGATTGAAGATATCTACAAGGTCCCCAAATCAAGATGGCTTTTTATCAAAGCACTTGATTTCCTGCCTGAGGCAAAAGCTAAGACCCCATTGCTGAAGACTTCCTATGCTGCTGACACAGAGCACAGACAGACCTGGCTGGAATTCAGAAGAAAGCCAGTCCCCAGACAGTTAGCCTGTCTAGTGCTGGAAACCACTACATAAGCTAATGGGGGAAAATGGCCAACAAGGGTCTGAGCAACCAGAGGTTTAAGCTACTCAGAAACAAACACCCTGACACAATATTAATGCCAGCGCAATAGTACATACTGCCTCAGTGAGTAACCAATAGCTTTCTAATTAGCTAAGAGAGCTGCTCAGTGTAAAGGAACCCATATCTGGAATTGGGAACCAGATCAGAATCCTATGGAGACAAAGATTAAGTTTTCCAGTATCAAGCTCTCACTAGTCTTTGACTAAAAGAGGGGTTACATATATCAAATTCTCCCTAAATTAATAATGCTTATCCCATTTAAGCTATGTTGAATTCATTCTCCATTGGAGAATCTATTCTTCTTTTTCAGACAGTAGTGAGACTGGAGGAGATAAACTACCCATGGCACTTCAGCCAAGCCACAGCTGAATCCATAGAGGAATAGGGAGATGAAAAGAGTGCTGCTTCCATGCTGTTCCTGATAATCAGCATCAGGGTGTAGAAGACAGACCCTGAGGATACACAACACCTACCAAAGTAGAGATGCAGAAGCTCCTAAGAGCTCATCACTGAAATAGACTTAAAACTCACTCACCATGGCTCAGAGAATTTTGCAGAAGAGTGGGCAGAAAGATTGTAAGAGCCAAAGGTTGAGACATCAGGCCCAGAGGCATTCCCTCCACCCCCCCCCCCAATAACTGACTACTGCCCCCACAATGCATAAACTACAACCCCATAGGGAATACCTGTAACCCCACTGAGGAGCGTGCCCAATGGAATGGGGGCAGGGATGAGGGAAAAGAAGGTACCAACACATGATGTACCCATACGAAACATATTAATAATAATAATAAACATAATAAAAAAGAAATGCAATTCCTTAGACATTTCTGAATATTCCAAAAATTCTTAGGCAAAAGAGATCATAAAAGCCGTGACTACAGATAAGCTGCAAACATGAGGACACTATAAGCTAAACTATGATACAGCTAAAGCTACAATAAAAGAAAAATTCATTGGTTTAAAATCATTTGTAACTAAATAAGAAAGAACTGATGTAAAGGAACTACACAATCAACTCAAGAGGCCAGGAAATGAGGAGAGTGGGAGAAATAAATCAATAGATAAATTTAGAACTTGGTATGTTAAAAAACAAAACAAAACTAACCATCAAATATATGGCAATGGTGACTAAAACCAATAATTTATTTCATAAACTATCAATAAAACAGGTAAAACTTATATGAAAAGGGCAGGAAGCAAAAATATACAACATTAGGATTGAGAAAAGAATCAGTACCACATATATAAAGTGAGCTAAAATTAAAAGGTAAAAATGAAGTCCCTATATGTTGATTTAAAAGTATTTTCAGAATGCCATGTATCCATCCCAATGGATAAACAAGATTCAGAAATATCAGGGTAAAAGCCAAGAAGAACACAGATCTTAGTGAAATACCTGAAGATACAGACAAATTTATAATTTTTCTTACCATATTCTGAGTACCTTGTATATGGCACTTGTCATTTGACTATTAATGAACGCTTCTACTTTCTGGTAATGGTTCTGGAAGTTGTCTCTATAGTGACAAAAACAAAAGGCTCTCCAAATTCACTTGTAAGGACATTAGTATCTTTGCCTTGAGAAAATAACATTTCCTGATAGGTGGAAATATTTTTCAACAAAGAGCCTGTTGCTCTGAATATATTAAAACTGGCTCAGAATTCTGTTTCAATTCCAGTGTCTACCATTGGTATGGAAAGAATTTTTAATGCTGTCAACAATCTATGGGCCAGTGGACTCAGGAGCTCAATACTGAGTCGGCAAGGAATAAAACTGGGGCATTTTTTAAAAAGGTAGTTTTTAATTCTTTATATATCTAATATCAGATTCTGAAAAATGAAAAAGCCACCAAGCCATATCTCCAGTGTAAAATATCAGATGCAATGGAGCTATTGCATGTAACATAAAGAAAAATTATGATTTCAAAATTTAGTAGTTTTTGCCTAAGGTTATTTAAAACCCTATACAGGTAGAAATTAACTTGTAGAAAATATAGTCATGCAAGTAAGTCCTGTATACATGAAAAATGTTGTCTCATGGATACTGCTGATGATCCCATTGGGAATACTGACTAATTTGGCATCCATTTTAATTTTTTTAAATTTTTTATTAACAACTTCCATGATTATAAAAAATACCCCATGGTGATACTGATACTCTCCCTCCCACCCCCCACTTATCCCTTTGAAACTCCACTCTCCATCATACCCCTTCCCCATCTCAATCAGTCTCTTTTTTACTTTTGATGTCTTGATCGTTTCCTCCTCTTATGATGCTTATGCAGGTAGTATGAGGCACTGTGAGGCCATGGATATCCAGGCCATTCTGTGTCTGGAGGGAGCATGTTGTATGTGTAAGAGCCATTTTAAGTTTTTTAAAAAATCTTTGCAAGCAGAGAGAGAGAGAATAAGAATATGGATATGCAAGGACCTCCAGACACTGTAAACGAAATCCAAACACATGTGCCACTTTGTGCATCTGGCTTTACTTGGGTACTATGGAATCAAACCCGGGTTGTTAGGCTTTGCAAGCAAGCACCTTACCCATCGAGCCATCTCTCCAGCCCTGGTGTCTTATTTTAGAAATTATTGACTATGACAGTATGGTACTCTAGCTTCTCTTTCAACACAGCTGCTATATCTTATTGGTTCTCTCACTAACTAAATGAGCTAGTAAATTATTAAGTATTTATTCTATATTTATGTAAGTCATGATTTTACCTTTGGAAATTATCCTTTAACAGTTACACAGACACAAATACACATGTAACCAATATACTAGTGTATGTTTGTGTGTTTGCATGTGTGAGCACATAGATATACACACACGCACACACACAACTTATATTTTCATGGGAAATTTTTCATTATATGTTTACAACACCACATATATATGGTTTTGGGTTTTTTTTCTTTATTAATTAGTTTTGTACTCGGTGAATACAGTCAATTTGGTACCATTGTTAGGCTCATCCATGTCCTACCCCTTCCCCCTGGCCCCTCCTTGTTGAGGTATATGGGTCATGCATTCTGGAGTTAGCCCACAGTTATGGGTAGGATAAATGTCTCTGCATATCATGAACTAACATGTGGCTCTGACATTCTTTCCACCCCTCTTCCACAAAATTTCCCTGAGCCATGTTGGGTTCATTTTTGGTCTGCTTCAGTAATGAGGTGTTGGGGGCCCCTGGGTCTCTGGATATCTGATTTTGTAGGAGTTGATTTTTCTCTGTGTTGATCTCCTTCGCTCTTGTACTGGTACCCGGTTCACCAAGAAAACAGCACCCTTGCTTGTTTCACCAATTGTTCTTAGTTTCAGCCAGGGGTGGCTCTCTCCTTAGGATCTACGTCTTTCTTTCCCAGGGATATGTGGTGCAGTCAGGCAGTCGCCATCTTGGCCAGAAGTCTAGGATGCACTTTCTGGTTTTGTTTTTTTAAGGTAGGGTCTCACTCTAGTGTAGACTGATCTAGAATTGACTATGTAGTGCCAGGCTGGCCTCAAATTCACAGTGATACTCCTCCCTCTGCTTCCCAAATGCTGGGATTAAAGGTGTGCACCAGCCACTATGGCCAGCCAAAAATGTATTTTTTTTCCAAGGTAGGGTCTCACTCTAATTCAGACTAATCTGGAATTCACTATGTAGTCTCAGGGTGGCCTCAAACTCATGGTGATCCTCCTGCCTCTGCCTCCATTGTGCTGGGATTAAAGGCATGTGCCACCATACCCAGCTCTCTCTGGCACTTTTTTTTTTAAAGAAACACAAAGCTGGGTTTCTCTGTTTATTTATATTTATTTGAGAGTGACAAGACAGAGAGAAAGAGGCAGAGAGAGAGAGAGAATGGGCGCACCAGGGCCTCCAGCCACTGCAAACGAACTCCAGGAGCATGTGCCCGCTTGTGTATCTGGCTAATGTGGGTCCTGGGGAACCAAGCCTCAAACTGAGGTCCTTAGACTTCACAGGCAAGTGCTTAACCACTAAGCCATCTCTCTAGCCCCCAAAATGTATTTTTGTGCTACCTATGGCAAGACCATGATACAGTCCCTAGAGACCTTAATTCAGGGATGAAAGGCAAAGATCTATCCCCTAATGTATATATTTGCCAAGGGCTTATTTACAGTTCAGAGCTGGTCTTGGGGTGGAACCAAATGTGCATCCTGTGTGTTTGGTCGGGTTGAGCAATGAAAAGGGTCTGCAAAGGCAAGGAAGGTTTAGAACATTTCAAGAGGGCACTGAGTGAGAGAGAACAAAGTTTATTATGAGAAGAAGGAACTTCAGGAAGAAGTCATAGTAGGAAAGGAGTCCTAAAAAATTACAATAAGCATGAGTGGGGCTGGAAAGGCACCAGAGGCCATAGAACACATGAAAAGTGACTGGGAAAGGGGAGCACAAAGAGTTGTTAAGGGAACAGCAGTTTGGCTAAAATATAGAAACTGTTGCTTTGGTTAAAATTTAAAAGGCAGGGACATTCATGACCTCACAGTTGCTGTCATTACCTGCATAAGACTTAAATACTGAGCCCACAAACATGTTGTCATGGATGATGGAGGAAGGCAAAAAAATGGCAATAAAAGAGGAGGATTGGAAAGAAGGAGTATTCATCAGAAAGGAGATGAATGAGAGAAGACAAAAAGATTATGATCAAAATATATTATGTAGAAGGGGAAAGAGAGCAGGGGGAGGGAATTATCATGGTTTATTGTCTATAATTATGGAAGTTGTCATTAAAAGTTTTTTTTATGGTTTTTACAAATATTGTTTATTTCCATGAAGCTGGTACAGACAGTGTCCATTGAAAACTAATATCCCAGGCCAAGAAGTACAAATAAAATCAAAAAGAACAGTGTTCTTGTATACACTTCGACATGAATAACTTTATTAACTGCTAATGAAAATTAGAACTTTTCTGGATCTTCTGACAGGATCTCTTTCATGTTAAAATGCTTTCTTTCTCAGTAAAGCCATCTTTGGAGTTAGTCATGACCTCATCGTGTCTTTCACTTGACTTCAAACTTGATATTCTTCTTTTGGCCCAGACCCTCAGATTTTAAAAGCAGCTTCAAGTTGAGGAAAGGTCGTTTTCCCACAGTTCAGTTCTCTGAAAAACTTCCATCTCCCACTGAAAATCATAGTCCAGGAGTGAAGCAATCTCATGCTACAGTTTCAGGGCCAACTGGAAGGTCATTACGAATGTTCAAATTGGTCGATCTATTTATCACCACAAACCTGAAAATGCAGTCCTGAAAAAGGTGGCCTCTCTGAGCACACATGAAGTTTTAACAAGGAGAAGGCAACATGAAGGGCGCTGAGGTCTGATCACTAAAAATCAGCACAATGAAAACAACCAGTGATGAATATTAAACACTAGGATTCAAATTACGGTATGTTCTAAAGAGGTGGAGTGCCAGCATTCAATCTTGTTTTGAACACCACATTACAAAAGAACTAGTTTTTAAAAATAAAAAAGGATTGAGGGGAAAGAAAAAATAAAAATAACTAAACCCTTGAGTGACCCCCTGTTTGTTCCTGATAAACTTCAATCACATCTTCTTCCTCCATTCCCAGTTCTTTTGGAGTATGATTATCAGCAATTCTCTGACCTTCAAAGAGAAACCTGAGTGAATTCATTGGAATGCCTTGTCTTTGACAATATGATTCTTTGAGTTTCTTCACATGTGTTGTCATCTTCACTTTGAAGTGAATCTCACTGCTATCCTGTCCAATAACTTTTAGTTTAATGTATTCTCCTTCCTTCTTATCACCCAAGTCCTCAGTTGAAGGTTTTGCCTCCTGGTCAGACATGGTGACAGCCGCTTCACCCAGGGGTGTCTCTGCACAGGAGTGGGCCTCGGGCACGGAGAAGATAGCTCCAAAAGCTTTAAAGTATATTATGTGCATGTATGAAAGTTGTCAATAAAATTTTTAAGAACTAAAAATAAAATGTTAGGGCTGGAGAGATGGCTTAGTTAAGGCATTTGCCTGCAAAGCCAAAGGATCCCAGTTCAATTCTCCAGGACCCACATAAGCCAGATGCACAAGAGGGCACATGCACCTGGAGTTCGTTTGCAGTAGCTAAAGACCCTGGTGTGCCCATTCTCTCTCCCTCCCTCCCTCCCTCCCTCTCCCTCTCTCTCTCTCTCTCTCTCTCTCTCTCTCTATCTATCTTTCCCTTTGCCTCTTTCTCTCAAATAAATAAAATACATAAAGAAAAATAAATAAAATGTTAGAAAGTTAGAAACTTGTTTTTAGCAAAGTTTGGTACTGATTTGGCCATGTGAATGCCAGGTCATCACATGATCACCATTTTGACTGCTTATTCCAGTTTCTTAGCTACTTCAGCTCAACTTGCAAACAGGGAGCCAATTGCAGGACAAGAAACATAACAGTGAATGCTAATCAAAAGGGAAATAATGTGTTGATTGTAGCTGTGTTTTAACAGGAAATTCCTCTGGCCAACTCTTGCGTTTCTTGCGTACATGAATTGGGGCTCTGAACAGCTGGTGACAGACATGCTGCTGTGGCCATGACTGAAGTTGATGGCTTGATTTTTGGGTCAGGAAGTAAGTGTGGAGCAGGGATGAAAACATTTGGTAGTTGTTGTCATTGTCAAAATGCTCTGAAAGATGTTCAGTACCACGAGCTTTCATCAAGCATCACATACCCAGATGCAAATGTCCCCGAAAGTCACCCATTAGCACATACCAACTGTAGTGGTTTGATTCAGGTATTCCCCATAAACTTATGTGTTCTGAAAGCTAGGTTCCCAGCTGGTGGCAATTTGGTAACTAGAGCCTCCTGGAGGCAGTGTATTGTTGGAGGTAGGCTTATGGGTGTTATAGCCAGCTCCCCCTTGCCAGTGTTTGGCACACTCTCCTGCTGCTGATGTTGAACAGAAGGTGATGTCCACCCTCTGTTCATGCCATCATTTTCCCCTGCCATTATGGAGTTTACCCTCAAGTCTCTAAGGCAAAATAAACCCTTTCCTCCCACAAGCTGCTCTTGGTTGGGTGTTTTTTGCCAGCAACATGAAGCTGACTGCAACACCAAGCCTTTCTCTAATCCAGACTCAATGTCTTCCTTTTACTCAAAAGCATAACTGAAGTAAAGCTAACATGCAAATAATGTTAAAACTGTCTGGCATCATTTTCATAGCACTAGAGGTGGTGAAGTAAGCACATATGGCAACTCTGAAAGAAAGAGGGGCATCAAATATCTGTACTTTCAGGCTGGCTGGAAGGCAATGGTGCTCAGGTCATAAAGAAAGGCCTATTTTCACTATTGCCATGGCTGTTGGTTGCCCACCAGAACTAGATGGTAAGACCCTATTGCTAAGGATGCCACATGCTTGGGCTTCAGGACACTGAGAAATCAGGTTGGAGCTGTGCTGTTATGGTGCTAGAAACAGCTATACAGGCTATTAGGGGAGGAGGAAAGTCACCAACAGTCTTAACCAGCCACAGTGCAGCCCGCAAGCTAAATAGCTGGACAGCCAGGCCAAATATGCCAACTGACCCAGTGGTGACATGTCTGTTATAGAGGAAACCAACGCTCTATGGTTGGATTTCTGGCCCACCTAGACCATAGGAGAGAACTCTTGACTGGTACTGAAAACCTAATCTAAAGGTCATAAGCCAGCCAGCATGGTGGTGCACGCCTTTAATCCCAGCACTTGGGAGGCAGAGATAGGAGAATCTCTGTGAGTTTGAGGCTACTCTGAGACTACAAAGTGAATTGTAGATCAGCCTGAGCTATATTTAGACCCTACCTCAGGGGAGGAAAAAATATGGTCATAAGCTCTAGGAGGGAAACTACTACTGTTGTCTAATTAAATGGGTATATCATGTCCACCAAACTACCTTCTAAATATTTATGTCTATACCCATATATTAATGCTACTCTCACTTTTGGTTCAAGAAGCTTCTCTTTTCAGATGGCAGTGACCACTGGAGAGACTCAAAACTCATTAAAGTGCTGAGAAGGACAGTGGAGCATTTAGCACTAAGTGAGACATCTCTATCACACCTTCCAAGGCTCAGGGACTATCATCGAAGAGGTAGCAGCAAGAATGTACAAGCATGTAAAAGAAGGAGTGGAGTGCATTGCAACACTGCTATCTTTTAGACATTAAGTGGCCATTGCAGTCATGTACTCACAGTGGGACAAGTTGAATAAAAAGAAAGTGTTAAGGAAAGGAAGGATGGGGGACAAAAGAGGGTAGTTGGAGAGGATTATGATCAAGGTACATTTTACTACACGTGTGTGTGTGTGTGTGTGTGCGCGCACGTGCATGTGTATGAAAGAATGAAGGTTGTCAGTTTTTTTTTCCCCTAAGGTAGGTTCTCACTCTAGGCCAGGCTGACCTGGAATTCACTCTGTATTCTTAGGGTGGCCTCAAACTCATGGTGATACTCCTACCTCTGCCTCCCGAGTGCTGGGATTAAAGGTGTATGCTACCATGCCCAGCCCTGTCAGTAGTTTTTAAAGAGGAGAGGGGGTCTGTCTTCAGAGATGGTGGCCTCTGCAGCCCATCTGAGAAGGTCCAAGAAGAGCCGAAAACAATACTAATAGCAGCTAACACTTATCTAGCCATTTTACTAGCCCAGGTGCTAAGGCACAATTCTAAACATTTTTCATACATCTACTTGCTTAATCCTCGCCATGCAGTGGAGGCCCACAAGAAGACTGGGCCCAGGGTCTAATAAGAACCCATGTTTTCAGCTCCCAGGCCTTTCATCTCCACCATGTGCCTGGGTGCCCCTCACCATTTTAGGTCACATGCATGCTGATGCCATAGCACAGCTGCATGAGGTATAGGTTCATGAGAAGTGGCAGTTTCTCACAGTTGATTTTCCTCCTTGGATTCCCTGGCTACAGTTTCTAGTACAGTGACATTTGACTGCTGATGGCTAGAGATAGCTTATTTCCAAGATCTCCTTTGGGTGTTGCCTGAAGCAGGGCCTCACCCTACTGAGCAAGCATTAAGCCCTGGCCCCAGATGCAAGGCCTACCATACAGGCTCCTCTCAGTAGTGAATGGCTCACTCCCAAGACACTCTTTATTTTTATTTTCAGCACATGGTGACTTCCCTTTCTTGGCTTGTAGTATGGCTTTGCTTGCTGGTGCTTAACTTGGCATTTTATCCAGAATTGAGTGTGTTCATGTGCTAGAGCAGGACACAGGGAAGCTCAGTCTACCATACTGCCTGAAGGTCCAAAACACAGTTTGTGAAGAGAGCATTCTGGCACTCTACCTCCTTCCTGGAAATCAAAGTCTGATTTTAGACATGCCCAGTGTGTGAACTGTCAAAGGAACACCCAAGCAGAGGACTGGATGGAGCAGGCTATGAAGTGTGTGCCTCGGCCTCTATCTGGAGAGAGATTTGAGCTGGGCCTTTAGAACCAGTCTCCAAGGGCACAGAGGTGATGGCTGAAGCTCTCCAAGCTGGCATGCTCACCAAGAAGAAAGGAATGAAGTCACAGTTCTGGGCAACTCTCACAACCATGGCCCTAGAAGGAGTCAAGGAGCCAGGTGCCAGGAGAAGAGGAGGAGAATGAAGCCCAGGGAGAGAGGTTTTCAATAAGAGCATGATGGACAGTGACCAGTACTATAGCATGCCAAACAGATGAGGGTGAAATGTCAGCCACTCCATGTGATAAGAAAGAACTCTATTTATTTATTTATTTATTTGAGAGCGACAGAAACAGAGAGAAAGGCAGATAGAGGGAGAGAGAGAGAATGGACGCGCCAGGGCCTCCAGCCTCTGCAAACGAACTCCAGGAACTCCAGACACGTGCGCCTCCTTGTGCATCTGGCTAACGTGGGACCTGGGGAACCGAGCCTCAAACCGGGGTCCTTAGGCTTCACAGGCAAACGCTTAACCGCTAAGCCATCTCTCCAGCCCAAGAAAGAACTCTTTAAGAAGCACTTCGGTAGGGCAGCTTCTGCCTTAGAGTTAGCAGGTCTTCCCCACAAGCCACTGAGCATCTTCCCATCTCTGAGCAGACATCAGCCTGGAAAATAAAACATCTGCAGAAACAAACCTGTGCATCACTGGCAACAACACTACTCAGTCTTCCATGCAGGGTGTGCTCCAGCAGAATGGAGATGGAGTCCCCAGTTCCATTCCTATAGGGGCAGAGAAGTGCTTGCAGGACACCCCTGGGGCCTCGAGCGTGAAGGGGAAGGAGGACTGTACAAGAACGTGTGGCATATGCCAGATGAAATCGACAATGTTGATGAAGGATGGCCTGGCATTCAGACTTGAAGAAGGAACTCCGTGTGCCTCGAGCTCTTCTGAGGATCCACCTCTGACAGGATGTGAGCCAAATGATACTGATCTGGAGACTGATGAGGACCCTAAGTTGTACCCAGGGGAGGAAGATTCATATGTATGGAGCAAGTCGGAACTGACACATTCTAAAGGCCCGCTTGGATCACTTGAATGATGCCCCGTGCCCCCTGAAGAGTTAACTAAGGTATCTGATTTCTGAAGAAAGAACTCAGGAAACCAAGAAGCAATGGAAGAACTGCACAAGAGGTGGGCACAATGGCTCAGGCCTGTAAGCTGAGCTTCCTGGAAGACTGACGTGGAAGTGTCACTTGACTCCAGGTGTTTCAGTCAAACCTGTCCTGAAGAACTAACCCTGTTCTATAAAAGAGCAATAATTTCTGAAATGTACAATTCCTTTTATGTAACTCATCTTACATAGAGACTTTGAAAAGGATCCCATTGCCATAATAAAACAGAAACGGAAATAAAAAAAAAGAAAAAAGAAGCACTTCGGGCAGGCTTCTGCAGAATGACAGAAAGGAAACCAGAGGTTTCCTCTGTTGGTTTCCTTGGCCTTCCAGTTTCTCATCTTCATCATCTGACTCACCTCCCATCTAGACCAAGACTCAGAAAGTCTGAGGCCAGCAGCCCAGACCAACCACTGCCTCCTCCACCATGTCAGAGAGGAATGGCCATGGTGTTACTGCTGATACAAGGATCAGAGATACTTTCTGGACTAATGATTCTGAGATCCAAAGAATGGGGACATTACATATCTGTTGGCCTCAGGTGTCTGCCAAGTGCCCATGGATGCTGGTGAATGGGAGCCTTGCTCTCAGATAGCCCCCTCCCAGGCCACTCCCTCAGACCAGGGCCTTTCCTCATCAATGGCAACCTCTTCCATGCCAGGAACTACAGTTTTCATTGTGCTGCTACAAATGAATCAAATTCTCTGGACAAATGTGGCAGGACAGAATCACTCTCAGCATGTGCACAAGGCAAGTAGAGTGTGTGGTACATGTTTGTGCGTGCGTGTGTGTGTGTGCGCGCATGTGTACATGTGTTCACCTGTGTGACATGTGGAGCACTGGACTGTGATTACCATTATAAGTACTTACCTACATTCCAGGAGTTCCCTGCCCCAGGTTGTTCAGGAACAAGCTAACCTCTTCTCAGATCACTAGGCAAAGAAAAGATCCTCACCTCATCTCAACATGGTGCTTCCTGAAGCCTTATCTTCAGAACACATCCCACAGCAGTCTACTTTTAGCTGGCCCCACGACCACTAGTCAACATCACTTTGCTCCTGGACTCTGCCCTCACCTTCTAACTGGACACCTAGTGTCCAGGCTGATCCTCACTCCTCCCAATTTTTTTCTAGATGGTAGCAACAGTAATAAAAAAGACAAAAAACAAAGAGCTACTAAAGTAGATTTTGTCAGTATCCTGCTTAAAGCCTTTCTGTGTACTCAGAATAGAATCTGACTCCTCTCCAGTTTATGAGCCCCAGCCACTTGAGCTAAGAGTCACTTGATGGCACAATGTCTCCTCCCTGTTGGCCTCAGCACTGGCTGTCCCCTCTGCCCCCTCTGCCTGGAATGTTCAGCCCTCATCAGGATGGGGTTGATTTACTTCTGTCATTCAAGTATAAAGCATTATTGGCATAAAAGGCCTTATCTCAGTATGGTCTACAAGTGCCCATCCACCCCTGCTACAGTCTCTGCCCTTTAAAAATAGCATCTTCGTGTTCCTTGTTCATTGTTCATGAATTCAACTAACATTTCTTGATCACCTCTGTGACAGCAGGGCAGACAAGTCCTCACTCCTGCTAACAGTATCTATCTCCCCTAAATAACATAAGCCCATGAGCATTGGCCCTGGGCTGTAGCCTTGGGACCTGGCAAAGTGGAGGCATTCAATAAATATTTGATTTGCAGAACGAATAAGAGCGGCAAGGTAATGTGTACTCAGGAAATCAGAATTGGCTGATACAACTTCTTGCTTAGGATTTGTGGCTTTGAGGCAGCAATATTCCAAAGTGGCCCCAGCACTAGGATAAATCACTCCTGTCTGCATTTTCCTAGGCTGGCCATGACTCCCTGTTGGTATCCAACCAGCACTTATTTAGGTCTTACTGCATACAAGCCTGTGCTCAGTGTCAGCTCATCTTGGTGCTGGCTCTAGAGACCAGCCATGGATAGTCTTGTCCTAGCCAATGATAGACTGACCCACACTAGAAGTCATCCATGGTGCAGCCAGGTGGCAAGTCTCCTCCCTTGCCAATACTGTGTTCTCTATTCAGACTTTCAGATATTCAGGGTTTCAATGCAACTTCTAGGGATAGAGACTAGTAGACAACATTTCTCAGCCTTACTTCCCAAGCTGTATGCATTCTTTGTCTCTGCCTGCATTGACCTGATTCATCACAAGCATCCACAGACTGACCAAGCAGACTGTGGGTTCAGCAGGAATACCAGCTCTGAGAACACAGGGTCACTCGACCTCCTAGAGCCTCAGTTTCCTTTTCTGCAAAATAAGGACTATCAAAGAACTGGCTTCTTGGGTTGTTACAGCCTCTTGCTCCTTCCTGCCCACGCACCTATAAGTGCTCATCAGTCCCAACTTAAGGGGCAAGAGAGGAGAGAGGAAGTAGTTCATTTTGGGCAATTTTTCTATGGCCAGTTTCATGACCAGACATTAATAGCAGAAGAAAATTGCTACTCATGACATCAAACATATAGTTTAGACAACAAATGTGTGCTGCATGGGTACCAGGAATCAAAGAAAAAGAGATAGTATCATGAAGGAATGTCATGCAAGAAAGATGCAGGCATGGAAGCAGGTCTGCAGAGCAGATGGGTGTTCCACCTCATGTTTGTCACCTGTCAGTGTCCCAGGAGTACAGATGGGCCATCCATTCCCCATGGCCTGGAGGCCATGGCTGAGAGGGGAAGAGGATAAATTTGGGATGAGTTATACTCCATGAAGTATACCTAGCCACCAATCTCCCTGACACCAAGTTGACAGATGTCATTCCTATTTCCTAGACCCTGTGTCTTCCCACCTTCTGCCCTGACAAAGTAACCCTCTGCAGACAGGGAAGTAGCCTGGGTCCTACCCCTTGGGCACAGTGGGGGTGGCTTTTCAGAAAAAGAAGAGAACTGAACTAATGCCCTGAATTCTCTGATCCTTGGTGACAAGAAACTTCTCCCTGACATCGCCCTTGATCTCCATATCCATGTATATGTCCACTGAGGTAGCAGAGACAGCAGCCTGGGTGGGGGCTACATTCCAGGCTCCTTAAGATGCTACAGAAGCTTGTTTTCATGGCAGCACAGACCCTAAACTGTCATGCAGGCCCAGCCTCCTGAGCAGTGCTTACCAAGCCAAACAGTGCAGTTTTGGTCCTGCTCTGAGTTGGTACTGCCCATGGTCCCAGAAGCAGACAGTATTTGGAAAACACTGTGTGCAGCTTCATCTAGGGATTTTCCTGTCCCTAAGCGGGTTGCATCTCTGTTCAGGGCCACTATATCTGCTCAGCCTTCACCAGCTACACAGCCCCCAGAGTTTCCTAAAAGTCACCATAACATCTATCCTGAGAAGATTCCCAAACTCAACCCTCTGGGTCACCACACTGTTCCCAGCAACCCAAAAAACCCTGACAGCAACTTTCAATGATGGAAAATTCATCTGACAGAGACTCTCCAAAACACTTTGAAGAAAGCCCCACTGCTCAGATGGTCTTAGAAGAATACAGCTAGCAGCAACTGTAGAGATAGTGGCTTTTAAATTGGCTTTCTATCTCCAAAACCACTGCTGAGCTGTAATTTACCCAGAAGCCCATATACAGGGAACTGCTCTGTGGGAGCTAGACTGTATGCTGGGTACCCTTACTCCTCTCCCTCTGACCCTGGTGGACCCCATGGCCATCCTGGAGAACACTAGAGCTCCACAAAACACTGACAAGACAATAATCCAAGGAGAGAAGGGAAAGGAGGACCATGCTCTGAACAGCACCTGAAGACAAACCTAGTTTCCAGACTCTAGGCTGACATATCTCACCCAACTCTGCTGAGGCCAGATAGTGGGAAAGTTGCAACTTAGAGAAGTGAGGCTCATTTCAGATCACCTACAACATAATTCTGAAGTATTTTAAAGGCCACTGAGCTTTCCAAATAGGAAACGGAGTCCAGCCCCACTGACTGGCAGAGAGAAGGTGGGAAATGAGTTGTGGAAGCGCATCTGACAGTCCCATACAGGCTCTGTCAGCCCTGCGGGACATAAACAGGTCTTGAACGGCTTGGACCACGGTGCTGTAAGAGACCATCGACCAAGAAGGCCAGGGGGTGAATGTTAATGAGCTATGGAAACAGCAATTACTTCCCCCATGTCAGGCGCTGTGCCAGCTATGGAGGATAAAGAGGTCTGAGATATTTTTAAAGTATTTTTACAGCAGAGAAACTTTCCTACAGACTCAATTATATAACTATCAGACTCCACCTCTGAGCTGAAAGTATCCAAAGCCTTAGGGGAAAAAAAGGAAAGAAAAGAAATCATTTTTTCCTACATGAGGGTCACAGGTTTCTCCAGAGAAACTCTCAGCTATATGGCCAGTGACCCAGGGCAGCTGCAAACCATCAGCCCAGAGACTTTCCCAAGAGCAATTCTGAGCCTGACAGAGATGAATGCTGGCCAAGGGGAGGGCAGAAGTCATGTGCTTACCCGGCCATGGTAGATGACGTTGAGGGGTCCAAGAAGATCCCCTTGAATGACTTCTAATAAGCTAAACCACCTTAGTGCCCCCCAACTCCCTTGAACCAAAGTGGTGCTGGTTTATGAAAGCTTTGCAGATGTCCAGAAAATGTTTCATTGACTCACTATCCTTAGCAAAGAGCAGTCAGTCAGAGAAAGCCTGGGGTTTAAGCCCTACAGCTCTTCAGGAAGGAAAGGCCAGCCAAATTCAAAGGGACAGACTTAGAAAGATTAACTTACAGCCCAGGTTTTTGTCAGCCTGAAGATGGGAGCACTTTGTAATGCTGACACCACAGACATGAGAGAATGAAGGTTGTTGAGTTCTAGAAGTTTCTGGAAAAAAAGATATGGAATGCATTATTTTGCTGCTATAAACAACAGAACAAAACATACCCAAGTGTTACCAAATGTTGTCATATTTATGCAATTCAATTATACTTAAAAATATCTCATGTAGAAAATATAATTCTAGAAAGTTCATAGGAACCATATGCTCTTTTTCTCCAAAACTGTCAAAAGGTGAGTTTGCATCTACAATATGTGCAAAATTTCATAAACTGACTCATCTGGTTGCTGGAGAGAAATGTGGATTGAGATTAGATTTAATAAAAATCCTTTTATGTTTTTTTGGATGACTCTGAACTTGCCCCAATAGGCTTCTGTAAGCTAAGCTTTCAGGCATGCCAACAGTATCAGCAGGCTCTGCTGTGATTACTTTAACACTCAAGGAGAAAGAGGCCAGGGAAGATGTTATCAATCTGCGTAACTGTCTCAGCTGGAAAGGCAGAACTTCCCAGCACATGACCATGCCAAGCACATTTGATCCAGGCCCCAAATGAGTGAGAGCATTTGGTGTCAATTGAGGCTCAGCAAGTTCTTTATCATAGAGGGCCACAAAATGAGACATGGGAGAGTTAAGGCAGAAAAAATGTAGTTGCTCTAATCTTGACTTTATGTTAAGGGAATGTGCTAACATGACTGGGGTTCCCATTTCTCATTATTGGGAGGTAGGGAGGCAGTGAAGCCTAGATCAGCAAGCAGGTTCAATGACCCTAAACACCTGGTTCTAATCCCAGCTCTCTCTACTCATGTAAGACACCTGAGCCTTCTGAGGCTTTTGAGCTTTTAATATCCTTGAGGTTAAAATGGGGAAATAATCATGGCACCTATGCCACATGAGATGGCGTGTCAAACCTGTCTCCGGAGTGGCAAGTGCAGAGAGGAGCCAGTCTTCTCTGTCTGGAAGGCTCATCTTCCCTTCCCCTGAACCTTGTCCTGGGTACCTTCAGGACCAGGTGCTACTTCTAACATGCCTTCTGCAATCAAGTCCCCAGATCTACAATATAGACTGCACACTCACCAGTGTGTGGCCACACAGCCCAAGTGTGACCCTGCATTCCCTGTGTCCACACAGCCCAAGTGTGGCCTCTGTACACTGTGTGTCCACACAGCCTGAGCATGGCCCCTGGACTGTGGATTGTATTTGTTTTTTACTATTCTCTCTTTCACCATGGACGACTTGTCCCCGGAGAGCAGGGATAAAGTGTTATCTACCACTCTGCCCCAGTACCTAGTGCAGTGCTACCACACAATTTAAAAAAAAGTGACTAGATGAAAAGCTATGAGCCTCGTCTGAAAAGTTCTGCTCCTACTTGGAAATGTCGCCCTGACCACACAAGTTAATGCTTCATTTCATACATCTTGTAACAATCTCTAATTGTTTCCTGTGTGTAAGAATAGATGCTCTGAGGGAACCAAATTCATCCTAGCATCTGACTTGCTATGTCTGTCCCAAAATTTCCTCCTAGAGCTGTAAAGCCTCTGGGAGATTATGTAACCCACATTTCCTCTTTTAGGAGAGGGAAGGAGCCTACCCAAGATAACACCTTAAGTACAGAACAGCAAGACAATCTGCAGTAAGGATGAAGCAGAGATTAAGGAGAGGACTTAATCCCTAGGTAAGGGGACCAGAACTCATTTCCAAATGGCAAGCCCCAGAGGAGTTAAAACTATACCCCACTTCCTCCTTCTGGCCCAGCATACATCTGATTGACAACAATGTGGAACTAAGCCCAGCACCAATTCCATGTGCTTCAGGAGAACTCACAAGACCTCACGGTGACCGTGGTTCCTAACAGAGTTACAAGCTGCTATCTTTAGCCTTCCATGGGAGGGGCAGGAGAGTAGTCCCACTGAAACACAGCAGACACTCCTGCTCTGCCACTGGCAAGATTGGGCCCTGAGCATGAATGGGTCACCTCTCTCTGCTGCCCCTTCCTGCTATGCCAATGGGATGGTACTGAATGTGACCACATTAACACAGCAGCCACTCCACAGCCTGGCACAGAAGGGCCTCAGCCCAGAACACCTTTGCTAGAGTGCCAGTAGGAAGACCACACATGCACTGTAACGAAGCTATGAGCCAGGCACAACAATGCTGTGCAGAGTGGGACAGAAGGTGGTGGGGTCAGAGCATGGCAAGAAGCTGCCTGGATGTGACAGTGGTGTGAGAAGGCTACAGGATGACACAGGCTGGCATCCAGAGATAAGAAAAGAGGAGGGGAAAGGTGAGGTCTGACAAGCAGTAAGATCACAGCTTGTAAGAACAGGGCAGGAAGTGACAGTAGGGACAGCAGTGTCACCTGGCTCTGGCTTTAGCTCAAAACTAGTGACAATTATGCAGGAAATGACAAGATAATAGGCATGCATGGCTACTATCCACAATCCATCAGCACTGGAAAAATCCAGGGCAGAACTATGAATGGGTTCCTGGACTAACACCCTGGTGAGGGAAATGGTTGCCATGGAATTATGGGATGGAGGAGCATGCTACTAAGGCATGCAAGGCACTAGCAGCCAGGTGGGTCTCATAGCTGGCTCTGCCTGGGTAGGTCAGGTCACAGCCCTCCAACTCCAGCACTGTGTGAATCCTAGAGGACAGGCTCAGAGCAAAGCACTTCCCAAACTATTGAGGAAACAGATATTGACACAAAAATAAATAAATAATAATAATAAAACAGCTTACCTTGGCTATTTTCACAAAATGGCTCAGGATTTCTGCCCTTATTTTTAAAGTCTGTGCTGTCAGAATTTCTCGTACAACCCAAAAACTGACCTGTAGAATCAAACATACACACATACACACACACACCAGAAAAAAGGTAAGTGCCAGACCCACCATATCACCCTTGCCTATCACCACTGTGGGATCTCAAAGAAGCAGGCAGCTTCCAGAGTATGCCTGTGGTCACATGAAATGGAGAGTTTTTTGAGGTATCCAGTCCCAGGTGGGTCCCATGTTTCCTGCACCCCTTCTCTGGCACATACCACAGGGCTGAGAGGAGTAGGCATCCTTTCATCCAGGGTATTACTAAGCTCTGTGACACACAAGTGTCTCTGCAGGTGCTGCAGGGAACTTTGAGATGAAGCAGCCTGGACTCTGCTCAAAAGGATCCAGATGTGGGGAGACGAGATGAGGGGACCATGAATGGACAGGTGGAAAGATGGACAGATGGTCAAATGGTCACATGTTTACTGACAACACACACTGGTAAGTCTGAATCTCCAGCCAACCTCAATACAAGGAAGATAGCACTGATATGTGCACAACTGCAACAAATATGATTTTCCAAAAGATTTGTGACTAATAAACAGAAATAGTTTTCAAAGTCCCACCAAGCCATGAGGGATATGGGTCTACTCTTCTGGAACAGCATGTGCCAATAGCATAGTGGGCAGCTTTGGTGCAGAACTTCATTTGTGCGTGACCTCTCACACCCAGGAGCCTGAGTCTCTGGTCTGTTGGTGGGAATATGAAAATCATCTATCATGGTAAGGTTGACAAGAGCACTGCAAGGAAACAGAGGGTCAGCCAAGAAATGCTGGGAAATGGTTAGCACTTCTTGTTTATGCTTCACTGCCATCACAACAGTGATGCCCAAAACAAGTGGCAAGGAGGTGGTGCATGGGACCCAGCAGGGGGACGTGTACAATGACAATGAAGGCAAGGTGTGAAAAGCTCTACAAGGGAAGAGACAGTGAATGATGGCCCTGAGTTAATACAGCAAGCTGGCTGTGCAATGAAATGTATTCTTCCAACTGAAATACTGTCACTGTTCAACAAGAAAACTAGGAAAGAAAATCCCAGGAGCAGAAATTTGCCTTTTCTATTATTAAGCAAGGGCATTATAGACATGTTTTCTCAATGTAATTATCAGTGGTTTCCTCCAGGGCGTGCCCGTGTTTCCATAGAATCACTTTTTCCAAGGAATTGCCAAAATTAAGTTCAGGCTCAAATGTTTACTAGTCACTTATGGAAGAAAGTTTTTTTTAGGCACAAAACTGTAATATCTAAAGCCTTATGCTGTTTTTGATATTTTTGGGTTTGTTTAAAAGTTTTTATTTATTTATTTGAGAGCGACAGACAGACAGAGAAAGAGGCAGAGAGAGAGAGAGAAAGAGAAAGAGAATGGGCGCGCCAGGGCTTCCAGCCACTGCAAATGAACTCCAGACGCGTGCACCCCCTTGTGCATCTGGCTAACATGGGTCCTGGAGAATCAAGCCTCGAACCGGGGTTCTTAGGCTTCACAGGCAAGCGCTTAACCACTAAGCCATCTCTCCAGCCCATAAAGCCTTATGTTATAATATGTACAGTTTTATGCCACATAATCTCAAGTGTGGTATTTTATATGTGCAACTTAGCAGATTTCTGCATGCCAAAACTCCACACACTTTCCTGGTGTGATTCTGGAAGGTGGCAAAGTCTACTATGGACCTGTGGTACACAATGTACAGAGGTATCTCTGAGACAATAGTCAACCCAGCAGCATTGTGTGAAGCCCCACAGTGTGCAGGCTCCAGGCACTGAGTCCACACCTGGCATGGTATGGAAGAAACCAAAGGAATCTTCTCGACATCTTGGAACTGAAAGGCAACTGTGATCATGGCTGGAGAAGTTCCAAACACATGAACATGGGAGAGGAGGGCAGGCCACAAAAGATGGAGAGACTTTGCACAGAAAGGCCAGACTGAGGCATAACTGTGTATGCCAGGACCTGAGACAGCTGAGTGGCTGACAAGGCTGCAGAGCTCTGTGGGCATAAGGGCAGATGCCTTTGTCCTGGCTCGGAGATAAGCAAATGAGATAAGGTACCACCCTATGCAGGGAGTTTCGGGTAGAGTGATAAAGGAGAGGCCTCTGCCAAGCAGGGGCACCCCTAGAATACTGAGGCAATGTTCCATGCAAGAGGCAGGCCTGGGGAGGGCTATGCAAAAGGAGATGTGGACAAGGGACAGGTAGGAAAGATTCAACAAAGGTAGCTGGAGCATAGTTTTGTACATTTTCTGTTTTCTTTTCTAACTACAGAAATTAATAGAAGGTTAATGCAGAAAACAAGGGAAGCAGGAAGAAGCACAAAAGACCAGAATCATTTGCAATCTCAGGCTGACAGACAGTGTGGTGTGTATCCTTATGGTCTTTTTTCCATACCTACCATCCATGGATGGCTTTCTCAATTTAGTTGGAAAACAGTAATCATATCACAAGAAGTTTCAAAAGTGCATAAATTGGGCTGGAGAGATGGTTAAGGTGTTTGCCTGCAAAGCCAAAAAAGGATCCTGGTTCAACTCTCCAGGACCCACATTAGCCAGACACACAAGGGGGTGCATGCATCTGGAGTTCATCTGCAGTGCCTGGAGGCCCTGGAGTGCCCATTCTCTCTCTCTCTCTCAATCTCTCTCTCTCTCTCTCTGTCTCTTTCTCTCTCTCCAATAAATAAATAAAATATAGTGAAAAAACAAAAAGTGCATAAATTATTCATCTGTAATTTTTTGCGGCTTCTAAGTATTTTGTCATAAAGATACATCCTTACTTCATAATCCTCTACTGTTGGGTGGATTATTTCTAATACAGTTGTAACAATGCTGTGGTGAACATCTTTATGCATATATATACATATATACTATGTTTTTACTACAAATGTGTGCATCTTTTTCAAAGGTACATATAAAGAACTTGACCTCCAAAAGGTGCTGTCTATTCATCAGCAAGTTTAAGTAGATCTGTGTTCTCACACATGGGTCAGATAGAACCAGTTATGACAATTCTTCTCTAACCCAATGTCTGTAGTCTTTCATGACCAGCAGGTAATTTTGTTTGTTTGTTTGTTTGTTTGTTTTGCATTTCTTAGCATTTTCTGTTCCAAACACTTGTAAGCCACTTACAGTATTCACCCTGTGAACTGCCTGTTCAGGTGCCTCACCCATTTTCCTACTGTGACATCTGTCCTCTTCCTAGTATTTTTTGATTAAAAAGTCTTTTATGTTTTAAAGAATGTACATTTTCCAAGTTTGTGGAGAAACTAGTACAATTATTACCTGTTTTAGGGAGTAGAAATAAGTCTATTTTGAAGAACAATTTGATGGTTACTTCCCAGATATTTAAGGCATATTCTCTTAAAAATGTTGACCTTATAAAAATATGGAAATATTTTTGGAAACACTATTAATATAAGTGAAAAAATTAAATGCTAATAAGGTATCGGTTGTATAAATTATGATCCTATCTCCTCTGTGGAAGGAAGTCACTAGGCTCAGCACTGAGCACAGTGGGCTAAATAGAGGGTTATGTGGCACCTTCATGAGGACCCAGTATCCACATAAGCTGATGTTCTATACAAATGTGCATGCATACAAACATACACATACGTCAGGAACATTTGTCTATTTGTCCCCATTTATTGACTCAATCACTTATTTATATCAGTATGGCCTCATGAATATTTTATGGTATTTTGGGTTATAATCCAATGTAATGTTATTTCTTTTGCTGTTCAAATTGTTCCCACTTTGGCCATTCATCACAAGGTTGCTCTGCCTCCCTCAGCCATAGCTCCACCAAGTTACTAGTTTGTTAGTTTATGCGCACTATAATATGTATTAATTCTGTATATTCCTTGCCTATTCCCACCATTTCTCTAAGAAAATTTGGTTCCCTGTACTAGATAATGGTATTATAAACTAAGATTAGCACCAAACAGGTGATGGGTATGCTTGTTAATAGCAGGGTATCAATGTTTCTTGGTGCTCTCAGTTGGCACAGCAGGGAAGTATGTGGGGGTACTAGTACATACATATACACATAGCTATAAATACATCTACATGTAATCATCTATATCTACATTAAGTTCATACTAATGTTGAATCCATTACCACAAAGATACTTCTAGCCTTTCCTCTTCCTTGTCCACCATAAAGAAACTATCCCTCAGGCTAGAGAGATGGCTTAGTGCTTAAGGCACTCACCTGCGAAGCTAAGGACCCAGGTTCAATTCTCCAGGTCCCATGTAAGTCAGATGCACATGGTGACGTATGCATCTGGAGTTCATTTGTAGTGGTTAGAGGC
Organism: Jaculus jaculus; assembly: GCF_020740685.1. NCBI lineage: Eukaryota > Metazoa > Chordata > Mammalia > Rodentia > Dipodidae > Jaculus > Jaculus jaculus. The sequence continues at coordinate 126,258,873 of NC_059102.1, forward strand.
CCTGGTGTACCCATTTAAAAAGAGAGAAAGAGAGAGAAACTCTCTCTCTCACCCTCTGCCATCCGTAGTTCTGTTGTTCATTTCCAGCAAACACTTATTAGCACTGCTTCACAACTGTGGCCCAGCCCTCCTGGGAAAGAACTGGAAGACAAAATACAGTACTTCTGCACAGTTCTTTCTGTCTTCAGATTTATAGACTACAGTTACCTAGACAAGCAACTTTTTCCTTCACACACCTTAGAAAGGTTGCTTCATACATTTAAAATTGTATACGGAGTTATACATATATGAAGAGAGTCTTTTGTTCTGCATTCCTTTTTAGGACCTCTCTTCTTGGTGATATAAAGTTATGTGGGTTTTCACAAACTAGGTCAGGTCCCTATCATTACAATACCATATGGAATAGTTTTACCATCTCAAAAACAAAAAATCTGGCTGGGAATGCAACTCAGTGGTAAAGCACTTTGCCTAGCATGCGGAAAGCCCTGGGTTCAATCCCAAGCACTACACAAACAGCAGCAAAACCACCACTTGTGCTTCACATTTTCAACCTCCCATTACCTCAGAACCTTGGCCATCACTAATCTTTCTACTATCACTACATTTCTATCTTTTCCAGAATCTCGGGTGGGGAGCACAGACAGCGACTGAGTGCTGTGGTTGTTCCAGCACCATCTGTTGAATGAGTATCTTTTCTCCACTGACCATCTATCCATCTCTCTGAAAGACCAGTGAGTTCTAGTTGCGTCTGTGTTGTATTCCACTTATCTAAGTGCTCTTTTGCCAATATTGACTCCTCTGACTTAGGTCTTCTTTTCAGTATTTCACTGGTTATTCTAGGGTATTTAGGTTTTCCAAATAACCTTTACAATAAACAAGGCTGTTACTATTTACAAAACAGCTGTACAGGCCTCTGAATGAGACTGCACAGAATCTACAGGTCCAATAGGAAGAATTGACCTTTTGAGTCTTGATCCTTGAAGCTAGAATTTCTCTCTGGTTTTTATTTATTTATTTTTCTAAAATCTACTCTGATTACTTATACAACATTTTGTAGCTTTCTACATATAAACCACCTATTTTGTAAAATAAATACCCAAGTCTTGTTTTTGTTTTGGTGCTGTTACAATCAGTGATTTTGAATTCCAAATTCTAATTCTTCATTGGTGGTACATAGGAAAGCAACTGACTTATAGATTGACTTCATATCCTGCAACTCTGCTGTACCTGTCTATTAATTCCAGGAAGGTTTTAAAAATCCATCTATTTGGAATATTCTATAGACAGATACATCAACTATGACTAAAGATAGCTTGATTTCTTTCTCTCTGAGCTGAATGTCTTGTGTTTTCTTGTCTTACTCTACTAACCAGGATTTCTGTACCATGATGCACACAGCTGGTGAGAAAGCACATTCTTGTTGTAGTCCATATCTTGTGGGCTAAGTGTATGTATAGTAAGCATGGTTTTGGCTAAGGAATTTCTGTAGGTGCTCTCTATGAAGTTAAAAAGTACCCTTTATTTCTAATTTGCTGCTGCTACTGATGTGTATGTGTGGTGTTTTGCATGTATATATGCATATTCATATATGGGTGGGAACATATGTGTGAAGGGTGCACATGTACATGTGCTTGCACATATGAAGGCCAGAGGTCAATGGTGGGTGTCTTCCTCAACCACTATCTAGCTTATTTTTTTCATGTTCATGAAATTTATGAATCAATGTAGCACAATAATTTGTGTATGAACTTTCTCTTGTAGGATATCCTGTATAATTTGTTTAAAAACAAGAATAGAACAAGTGCAAGACATTATAAATTAACATAAATCACTAATGTGACTGGAATGTTTCTATATTTACTTTAATGCTATTGTTTTATTTTATAAGACCTGCCAATATATGCAGATGGCTCTTTCCATTAATTGTAATGCAGAGTTAAAGAGAGAGAAAACCAGGATATCTAAACATAGCACTAGGTTATACTTAACCTACTGGAATCTATTTCACTCTTTAAGCAAAAGTAACACAGGACAGTTTATCATCTTTTTTTCCATATACCTATGGTTGTAGATGAGTTTCCAGCTTATTTTTTTGAAACAGAGTCTCTTTCTGAGCCTAGAGCTCACCAATTCAGCTAGAATAGGTAGTCTTCAGCAAATCCCATGGATCCTTTCATCTTAACCTTCCCACGGCTGGGATTGCAGGCACGCACCACCACTTGAGTCCTGGAAAACTAAAGATCTAAGCTCAAGTCTTATGCTTGTACAGCAGCCCAGAGGTGTTTCTTTGGTTCCCCACACCCCCAGTCATGAATAAGTGTAGGACTTTGTCAAATGCCTTTTGAGGCCAACTTATTATGTTGATTTGATTTTTTTTCTTCAGCCTATTATTATGATTTATATTGGTTAATTTTTTAAATGTTGAAAAAGTCATGCATATTTGAAGTATTTCCTCTTTGTTCACAGTGCTTTGTAATACATGTAAAATATTATTGTTTGGTGGTACAGATAACACTACAGTTTGACTGTGCTTGAGTCCTCTTGCCCCTCAGCACTTCCATAAACTGACTGGAGAGGAGTGGGGTACATGTATATACTAGCCATGTCCCCTTTTATTTATTTATTGGCTTATGTGGGTACTGGCGAATTGAACCTGGGTTCTTAGGCTACGCAGGCAAGTGCCTTAACAGCTAAACCATCTTCCCAGTTCTCCGTGTCCACTTTTATGCCATGAAGGGCAACCAGAGAAAACCACTTACCTCATGCTCTGCTTCATCTGAGCCACTGCCACTGCCCAAGAGCCTTTCTTATTTCCAGTCAGCTCTCTCCCTTATCATGGAGTAAGTTTTTCAAGTTCTGTACCCCTTATTTCCTTTTGCCTCCTGCTCCCCAGAGAAAGTGAAGCCATGGGCCTTTGTACTATGCTTACAGACTGGCCTGCAGCTGTCTCCCTTCTGCCAGCACCTCACATCTGAGTTGCCCATGGGTCTCCACCTCATCTACCTTCTCTAGGACTTTACATAATCACATATTCCCCAGATCTCCCCACACTAGGCTTTTCCTGGCTCACTGGATCCTTCTATTCAAACCACAAACATCCTCAAGGCTCTGCCCACTTAAAGAAGAAATACACAACTACCTCCCTGGATTTCACTGACCCCTCCAACCACTCCTCCTTCCATCTTTGGAGCCACTGTTGCCAGGAACACCCACACCTGCTCTCTCCATCACCCAAGTCCTACCACTCCACTAGCTATATCCTGACAAAACTGCTTGGCTAAGGTCACTAGTATATCCTGTTGCCAAGTTCCATGGCTTTTTATCAGCCCTGTCCCAGGTGACTCTTGCTACAGTACTCCCTTAATTTTGAAGCACACTTTCAGATTCTGTACTTCCAGAATTTTCTTACTTCTCTTGGCTGCTCTTTCTTGGTCTCCGTGCAATTGCCCTCTGGCCTCTACCCATCACAAATGTCTCAGTTCTCACTTGGGCTGTTTCTCTAATTACCACTTCATCTTTTCCATAATTTCAACATTCTCAGGACACATTTCTGAGCTTCCAATCACTTAGGCCCCAGCCTCCCAGTTGGACTATACCCTTCCTTTTTATTAATATTTTATTTATTTATTTGCAAACAGAGAAAGATAGAAGAGAAACAGAGAAAATGAGCACATGAGGGCCTCCACCCACTGTAAACAAACTCCAGATGCATGCGCCTCTTTATGTGGGTGTTGGGGAACTGAACCTGGGTCATTAAGCTTTGCAGGCAAGTGCCTTGACCACTGAACCATCTCTCCAGCCCCTATACCCTTTCTTTTAACTTAAGAGTTTCTACCACTGTACTCCATTTTATAAGTTTAGCACAAATCATTTCCTATGTATCCAGTACTGGCCTGAACACTGTTGTTATTCTCAGCTGCAGATGAGGAAACTGAGGTTCTAAGAGCCGAATGGCCTGCTTACTCCTACCTAGAGTTCAAGGTGGTGTCCTGTCTTCACATGTGTCAGACCACTAGGAATGGACACCAGTGAGCTCATCCCAGAGAAAGCAGCCCCAATGGTGGATAATGTCTGGCCTCTGGCCAGTTTTCATGGCTATGTCCAGGAGTTGCTGGCCCTCAGAACAGCTTGCAGGCCTGCAGGAAGGCTGCCTCTTGGAGCATCTGTTTGAGAAAATATGACTTTACTTCTGCACCACTTGGTTGGTGCTAGACATAATGCCTTTGTTTGTAGAACAGGCTGTGCAGTCTGCCAAGCTGAGCGGGCACCATATGTGAAATAGATTACATCAGAGTCCCTGAAGGCCATCTTCAGGAGCTATGGTTGGTGAGAGGTGGGGACCAAGCTGCCGCCCAGCCAAAGTTTTGTGAAGGAAACTATGAATCTCTAATAGTTTCTGAGCATATGTTTGTTTTATGTAAGACTAAGCTCAGCTTAGATTTACAACAGAAAAAGAAAATAAGGAAAAGTCCTTAGAACTTCTCTGTTCAAAGCATTGCATAGCCCCTAGCCTAGAGAAAACTATGCCTTTCTTGGCTATGATTATGTCTCATTAAAGAACATCCATGCTAACCTCAGCCTTCATCTTGAGATTACAAGCTGATGCCTCTGGGAGGCTCCTACTGTCCCTGAGTGGATGCTGTGGTTGGAGAGGGAAGGGGAGGTTGAGAAACAATGATGTGCAGGGCCAGGCATTAGAGGAAAGGCACAGCTGGAGCCAAGGTCCCAAGGGAACATGGCCCCAGCACCCAGAGGGCCAGTTACACACATTATGCAACATTCAGGCCACTGTCCTCATTTAAAACCAGAAAAACAAGAAGGAAGAAGAAACACTGAGAACATTCCTATTTGGCTTGGTTTGTGCAAAAGGAGCCTTGCAGGGAGCATTCTACAGACACTGCTGTGGTCAAGAAGTTAGAAGTCTGGCCCCTCAGTTGGCCCAGACCATCATGTATTATTCCACTAAATGGGGATGCAGCTTTATGTATGTAGAGCAAAGGTTCTGGCTGGAGCAAGTCAGTATGCAATGGTGTGCAACCAGTGCAGCAGGTTTCAAAGAAGTTCAAGAAGTGTTTGCTTAGCATTTCATTCACTTGCTCTACCTGTGTTCACTCAGTCTGTCACAGACAGGCCTGATACTGGCAAGGTCATGCAAACACGATGATGAACAAGGCAGGCATGGTCCTAACAGAGTTCAGAGACTGGAAGGGAAGACAGAGCTCCAGTTACACAAGAAGGACCATGTGGAGAAAGACAAGGGGCAATGAGGGAGTGTTTGACAGGGTGACCTCAGACAGGCTAGGGACATGGGGAGAGCTCCTGAGGAAGGGTCATTCAGGCTAAGACCTAACGAAGAGTTGAATAAGGAGGGAAGTTCTGGGTCTAGAGCACAACACATGATGTGGGAGGGCACTGGTAAGACAGAAATATGGCATAGCAGGCAAGAGATGGCAGGCCAGGATGGTGGGACCTAAAGAAGGAGCATGAAGAAGGGTGAAGCTGAAGTGGTGGGCAGAGGCCAGATTATTCCATGGGACCCCATGAGTATACATGGAGGTACTCGAACCTTAGCTTACATGGACTAAAAGCACAGGAAAGGTATTTTCACCCACTCTGCAAACTGGACTGTGATGATCAGAGAGTGGATGATGGTGAGAGATACAGGCAGAGTACTGGGACCTAGGGCCAGGTGCTAGGGATTGGATCCTGGTAGGCTTTATCTGATTGGCCCAGTAGATTACCACCAGAACAGGGGTACATGCAAGGGGTGTTGCTTACCTGGTTGAACCTCCGGGTAAAGGCCACAACGTTAGGGGCAAGACTATGTTTCTCCTTCTTACTCCACCCACAGCTGGCTAGTTCCTAGGAAGCAGAGAGTCAATATCAACAGGGAGTCTCATAATAATACAAAACACACCAGGGTCTCTAAGTGGAAGGTGGGCATGGGGATGGCAGGGCTGAAGCCTTGGCTACACCTGCTTTCCCCAGGTAGGAGCAGAGTTTGGGTCTGCAGAGGAGGTACATGCAGGTACAGAGGAGAGGAGACATGGGATGCTCTTCCCCTTTACTCTCTCCATATTTCCCAGAATATCTGTGCCAAAAGCTTCTTAGTCACACCACTCCACTCTGCCAGCTTCTCGGCGATCAGAAGGCTTTCTTTACAGTGCAAATTATCTGAGTGGTGGGGGGGTGTAAATGTTTAAACCAGAAGAGTCCAATCTATCCTGTGACTCCTGGGCCCCAGGCTAACTTAAAATTAAAATCTAGCTGGGAATCTCAGATTTCATTGGCCACACAACATCCTCCATTTCTAGAGTCAGACAAAGCCAAGCCCACTACAACCAAAGAAGCTTCTGGGATTACCCTGCAACTCCTTCCTAAAGCTGGCTCCTCCCATCTCTCACAAAACCAAAGGGCAGAAAGGAAGGATAACAGAGTACTGTTAGCATCTTGCCTAAGCATGTGTCTCTACTTCCATAAGCAAACATAGCATCATAATTTGATGAGTCAAAGTAACTCTGATTTAGCTATCATTAAGGCTATCTATCTGGAGATACGGGAGGATATAAAAGGACGAAGGCAAAGGCATATATAAAGGCTCAACATTCCTTGTGTGCATTGGGGAACCCTGCCAGAGAAGGAAAAAAAGGTGTTAAGAGATAACATTCTCTACTCTTTGTTAACTCATACTGGGCCTCAGCATAATTAGCATTTTTTGGCTATATATCTGGAACATTATATATTTAAATGAGACACAAAGAAAGGGATAGAGAGTGGCACACCAGGGTGTCTTGCCACTGCAAAGGATCTCTAGATCCATGTGACTACACTTTGTATATCTGATTTTAAGTGGTAACTGGGTAACTGAACCTGAGCCAACTGAGCCATCTCCACAGTCCCACCCTGGAACATTTTAAGGAGCTTTAGTGAGAGTCAGCTGCCCACAAGCTGGAACAAGCATAGATCAAGGAAGCTGGGGACCAGGGACAGTGGGGCTAACCAAAGATATAACTTTCTGGCTGAACAGTTATGTTTGAAGTGCTAGGCCCAACAAATCATGTTAGGACCCAATAATGACTCCCAGCCAGGCACATACAGGAAGCTGGCTGCCGGTAGTAGGCAGCGGCTGTAAGACAAACCTTTTGGACACAAAGACACATGAAAATCAACCAGGTGCTGAAACATACCTCTTCCTGGCTGCCTCATGCCTATAAATGGCCACTGTCCTCTGTCACCCCCATCAGAGGACAAAATAAGGCTGGACCCTGTCAAGTCCTTCACAATTTCATAACTCAGAGCCCCATATCTGTAGATAATGATATCAACTAATGATACCACCAAACAAGAATCCCCTCTGTGGTAAGCCTGGGGCAGACACTCCCCATGCTTTCTCATATGGTTCTCACCACATCCATTGAACAAGCTGGAGCAGTGCTCAGTGTTAACTGAATCAAATGAATACTGTGACTCTGCTTCTCAGAAGCCTACATGGATCTCTCAAAAGTGTCAAGTTTACCCATTATCTGTGATTCTCCTTGTTCTGAAAATGAAAATGTATATGTTTGTTCCCTGCTACACACACACACACACACACACACACACACACACACACACACACATTACGCGTATACTTGAGTCATTGTGCAGATGTGTATTACTGACCTGTTAGTTGGTTTATCAAAACAAAGGCCTCTAGGAATGCCAATGTTTGTGCTGAAAAGCCATGAGCTATAACCAAATATAACCCCAGCCCATGAAACTGATGTCCACAGACTGAAACTGTTTGTTGCCCAGTTTCTGAAAGATAGTTGTAGTTGTTTCCTCAATGGAGAGGTGCATAAGTGCGTGCGTTTCTGCATCACGACAATTTGGGAAGGCCACTAGAAAGGAAACAGTGTGGACACACAGACCCAGGTCAGATCCTGGCTGTCCACACTCCAGCAGGTGACACTGACCTCAGAACTTCCACATTCTCCATCAGAAACTGAAATATTCCAAACCTCACACACGCAGACATTTGGCACAGGCATCTCCCCCATCTGGAGGGTCACACTGCAGAGTTCAGCCTCAGCTCAAATGCTAAGTGCCTCCATTTCTTTTCCATTCTAACCTCCCACTACTATCTTGAACTATTGAAACTTGTTGCTATTTTCTTCGGTTTCATCAAAGTCATGATTCAAGAGCCAAAACAGGTGCTTTGTTCATCTAAATATTTATGTATCTTAATTCTAACATATCTGATTTTTTAAAAAATGTTTATAAGGTCCTGATTCAAGCACTACACTTTGGGTATTTGACACACTGACAGTATACAAGGTACCTTGTGAATTAGGAAATGAGTTACATTTCAAAGAAAAACTTCAGCAGTGTGGAAGACTGTGTCTGAGAGGTACTTTGATACCATGGTGATGAGTTTGAGAGGCACTTTGATACCACAGTGAAGAAAAGCAATTGCTGTGAAGAGGCCTGGCTCTAAATCCCAGCACTGTGCCCTGTCATGGGGGACCTGGGCATCAGTTCCATCATTGAGGACAGTAAGGATGCTGAAGATTCTGGGGAGGCAGCAGGAACAGGAGGAGTCTGGAGAAATACATGGGCATGCAGCCTGGTGCACAGCAGGTACTCCTCAGCATCTTTTGAGTGAATGAGGTCTAAGAGCTCCACAGGGCTGGAACCTCCCAACCTCAGCACAGAAAAAATTATCAAGATGTCAGAAGAAATCAGACCATTCTATCTGCACTAAGCCATGCTCTGGACCCAACCTCTTTGGCACTGTTCCCCTTCTGTGTTTGGCCTTACCGGATTACACGAGATTCCATCTGTGTGAAGTGAGGTTGGAAAATGTGAAGTAATCGAACAAAACTCTTCCAGTCACTAATGCCTAAAAGAAGTCCATGCTATGGAACTGATTTGATTGAAATTAAGTTAACACTGACCAGAGCAGACAAGGCTGACTCCAGAAGGGAGACAGGGGTTTGGGCTGAGGCCAGGAAGGCCCAGCGGCTCTGCATCCTGGGTGAGCCCAGGCTGCACACGACCCCCAAGGCGCTGGGCTCACAAACTGCACATTTGGAGCCCTGGGCTGAGGCTGAGGGGACATGAAAGGAGACTAGGAAGCAGCACAGATGCCCTGAGTACAGCACAGAAAACAAGCTGTGAGAAGCAAACCTCTGCACTAAACTCACAATTCTTCCTGTTTACTTTGCTGTCCTCTGCTTCCCTCCTCTGGACCCACACTCTCCTGCCTATTCCACCACTCAGCCTTCCCAAAGGCCTTGCCAACCTCCTCTTCTCCAGTTACCCTTCCTGCCACAGGTTGGTGTGCAAAAGCCTTTCCCACTATCAGACTCCTGTCTACCCCTACCCCACCCCAGTCTCCTCCAGCCCCTACTTTCCTTTTCTTCCTCCATGGGGGAATTTCTTGAACCTTCTTCCCTCTCCTACTTGCCACTTCCTTCATAGCCCCTTGCTCTCTTACAACTAACTGCCTTTTCCTCTAGTGATTATCAACTGAGTGGGACAAAGCAGCCCTGAACAGCCCTCCCTCTGGATTCTTCTGCAAGGCCTATGGCCTGTCCTTGCTCTGCATTCTCCTGGCTGTCCTCCCAGCCAGGCCCTTGTTTTCAGTTCCATCTTCTAATTGTTCTTTTCTCTTAAAAAATTATTTATTTGCATGTGGGGGGCATACCAGGGTCTCTTGCCACTGCAAACAAATTAGACAAATGTGCCACTTTGTATCTGGCTTTACATGTTTGCTGGAAACTTGAACCACAGGCCATCAGGCTTTACAAGAGAGAACCTCTAACTGCTAATCCATCTCCCCAGCCGCCAACTGCTTTTTGATGACACAGACCCCCACCCCACGCCCCCCAGCCCTGCCTGGATAGTGTCTGTGTCACCTGGAGAACACACATGAGTCATGGTTTTAGTAGAGTAGCCCTGTGCTGCCCGTGTTCCCATCCCAAGCTCCAACCAGCATTCCAAGTACTTGCTGGCCACACCTCCCTTGCCACCCTACAGACACCTCAAATTCAGCAGGCCCAGAATCAAAGGGTGTCTTCACAGCTGCATTCAATAAAAACTCATAGGAACATGGAATTCAGACAGTCACTTTGTCAAAGGTGAATGTTTATTACCAGACATTGTCTATGGAAAAATCTCTCTCACTGACACAAAAACACTTTCCTCTTAACATTTCCCTCCCAACCTGCATGCATTCTTAGGTGATAGCAGAGTCAACACTGGTCTTAGCTCACCCTGTGCAGCTCTCAAGTCCCCACAGTCAGTGATTCCTCTGCCAGCTGCTAGCTTTGCGCTTAGGAGTCTGGGATCCTTAACATGGCCCAAGAAAGGCTTGACCCTGACTTTTTCTGGACCCAATGAGAAAAGCCCTGGAAGTGGAGGCCTGGGGAGTGGCAACATCTTCTGTAAAATAAAACACCATGGTATTCAGGCCACCTGGCTATATGAGAAGCTGGCACCAGCATATGACCTTCCACATGTGGGCTTAATTTTTACTATTGTCTTCTTCAAATCACATTTACTAAATATATTCACATGGAAACACATCTCCTTAAGAAAGAGTCAATGAATCAGACCTCTGGGGCCACCAGGCTGGCACTGCCACGTGCACCACATCACCATTGTACTCCTCGCTAAGCTTTTCCTGCCACCTCCCATCTCATCTTTGAATAGGAGGAAAAGAAACAACAAAAACAAGGGGAAAGAACTGCTGATTTACTTATGAACAACCTTCAGAAGAGCTGGTGGGGCAAAAACATTCAGTTGAAGGAGCTCTAAAAACTCCATAGGCAGAGGTGACTACTAAAGTGGGAGCAGGTAGTACCAGTGTGGGAGTGGGGTGAGGTGCTGGTCTGAGGAAGAAGTAAGGCATCTCAGACCCAACTTCTGGTGACAGGGTAAGAACAGCCTCAGGAGACATGGAAACAATAGAGGGGCCAATATGTCACTCTAGAACCTGCAGGCCACAGGAAGCCATCACAGCCAAGCTATGAAAGGGAAGGAGCCTGGGTCTGTAGAAACAGGAGTGATGGTGCTCCTGTGGGAGCCTCACACTGGGGCCAGGCAGAGGACTGGTTCTGGTCTCCAGGGAAAACGCTGAGGACACAAGCATACAGAAAGGCCAGAAAACACAGTAGCTGGGGAGTCAGATGTTACTGGTCAACACACACTAGCTCTGTGGCCCAGAACAAGTCACTAACTCCGTGCTTGACCTTATTCATCTAAAAACCATCCCTGAAATATATGGCCATACCACTCTGAATATGCCCAATCTTGTCTGAAAAACAGCTCAGAAAACAGTACCCTCTTGCTAGAGTGGTCCTTAGTCATAAGCACTAGATGAGCTGACATTATTTTTAAGTGTCAGCACTATTAACATGTTGGCTAAATTAATAAGACAATGCTCATGGGGAAAGGAGCACTAAGGAGGTACAAGAGCTAACCCCCTAGGACAGCCTGGAGTCTGAATGGGGCACCAGGACTCCCCAGTGCCTGAAAAGAGGGCCACAGCCAGACAGAGCATCTATAAAACTTATTATCCACTACATGTCAGGAACTGTGCTAAAGGCTTCCCATGTGTCGTTTCCCTGCATCCCACAGAACCCTCCTCATTGCTCTGATCTCCAACTTCTAAGGGAAAACACAGCAACAAGTAAAATTAGTAGTAACTAATCTGCCCAGGCCACCAAGGTAATTAATGGTTAGGGTAGCAGGAGCCCATCCTCACTCAATCCAGGCCAGGGCTACAAGCCTCCACTGGGGCTCCAGCAGGCCTGCTCTAAGTCACTCCCTATTGCATAGGACAGTCACTCCAGACGGTGTCTTTCCCTAGCAACTTTGTTTTATAAAACAAAAGTGTGCTGCATTTTGAGTGCAAATGCTGAGGGTTAACCATAGAGGTGAAGACCCACCCTGAATGTGGACAGCACCATCCCATAGGCCATGGTCTAAGACTAAATGGAAAGGGAAAAGGAGAAGGCCTTCCCCTCTCCTCTCTCTGCTTCTGAGCTGGTGCCATGGATGGAGCCACTCCTACAGTGCCTTCCCCATCGTGGTAGACTGCATTCCTCTGAGCTATGGTCAACAGTAAACCCTTCCTCCTTTATGTTGCTTTTTGTCTGTTATTTAGTCACAGCAATGAGAAAATAACTAGCACTTTAGAGCAGGACAGCATCTACTGAACCATTAAGCACACATATCACAAATGAGCTCCAAACTCTGTCCTCAGGCTTTAGCTCAACATGACTCCCCTGTTTGACAGCCCACTTAGTCCAGACCTGAGTTTTGCACCTTGAACTTCCTCTGTAACTGGGTTATGTTACTCTCATATCTAACCACCTGCAATGACTCTCTGCATCTGGATCATCTCTATCACACCTGCCAGGGTTCAGAGAACACCACAGAGGAAGTGGCACCTTCTGTAGAGCTTCTGAAACACACACACATACACACACACATGTGAAATGGAGTGAGAAATGAGTTCAAGTTAGCAATCAAGATGGAAGATGGGAACCTGTCATCAATGGCCAAGTCCACCAAGTAGAATCAATTGTACTTGGTGAGTTAAAGTCAACAAAATTGTCATAGCTTGTGAATTCACTGTTATCAAATAAATTCTGACATTATAGAAAGATATAACTATGCTCATCTGTTTCTGACAAAGTAGTCACAACAAAGTACTAGTCAAGAAGAGATCTGCAAGGCAACACCCAAGCAGGGGCTTCTGAGGGCTCCTGCCAGAGTCAGGACTAGCTCAAGAATTTTCCAGGTCAGAAGGGGCATGAGCCTCTGGCTGTACAGGCTGAGCATGTAGGGTGGAGAGCTAACAGTGCTCCCAGAAGCAGAGGTTCAGGACACATAGCAATGTTTACTGTGTGCCAAAGGGCAAAGGCATATGTGGTACCTAATGGATCCACTCAGTGACATGTCTAGAACTATCTCCACCTGGTAGATGAGGCTCTGAGGCTCACTTGTAGGAGGTGGAGCTGGGATCCAAATTCCATTTTGATTCTATAGCCCAAGCTCTGTTGGATCCAGAGAAGTCAAAGCTTATAATACCATGGGAAACAAAGGGGCTCCCGGGTTCTTTTAGGTGACAAATGCACCAGTCTGTGGACATGCTCATCAAGAGGAATATTCACAAGGTCCTTTGAAGGATCCTATAGTACTGTGGGGATACATCCAGGGCTACAGGTTCTCCCGAGGTAAACTCTACAGTTCTAGCAGACTCTAATGGTTCCTAACAAAACATGAATGCTTTACTTGTGTGTGTTTCATTGTCCACACAATTAAATACTTGCTATCACCCTCAGTGGCACTGTTAGTCAAAGGTGAAAGAGCAATTAGTCCCCAACTAAGAATCATTTTCCAAAGGAAGATACTGATTCTGCCTGTCACCTGTCCCTGTAACAAACCCCAAACCACTAACAGCCGCTGCTACTAAATTCAAAACAGATAACATGTTTAAGTGGCCTATGTATGCCACATGGCTACCTTCACTTCCAGGATGCCGGACAAAGATGGAAAAATCCAAAAGAAAAAGAAACCCAAGCCAGCAGAGAGAATGGGAATAGAGGGGTTCTGACCTCCAATAAGATCTCATAAAGTTTCTGGAAATTAGAGTGGTTTCTGACTTACTGGAAGCAGGAAGCCTAACATTAGGCTATGTCAGGAGGAGCTGCAGAAGTTGTAGAGTCAGCCCCTGGGGTGGGGTGGGGTGGGGCAGGGGCTCTTGGCTCTGAGTCATCAGGAACAGGAGCACAGAAGCAAGGCAAGAGACAGGAAGGAGCTCAGGCAGAAGGCCTCAAGCAGCTCCCCCAGGACAAAACAAGACAGGAGAGTACAGGCTTCTCACTGACACCCCAGAATAAAGACCCCTCTTAGTGGCATTTAGCGGTCTCTGCAAGCCTGTTGTTCCATCCTCCTTGTAGTATGAGCATACCATTGTGTCCTGCCCTGGCCACTCAGGAGAAAGACTAGGAGGGAAAAGACAGGAACAACTACAAATCACTAGCCATCGAGTGGAACCAGCACAATGAAGCCAAATTGCAATTTAACACAGAAACTATGCTGGGGTGGTAGAGAGGAGAGAGAGAGGGATTCGGAGATAAAAACTGGGCAATAAGTGCCTGGAAGATGGCCTGGTGAGCAAAGTGCTTGACATACAAATATGAGGACTTGAATTCAGATCCCTAGTACCCATGTAACAGCCAACTGTGGTGGTGTACACCCGTAAACCAGGGCTGGGGAGATGGAATCCCTAGGGCTTACTGGTCAGCCTAGCCTAATTGGTGAGCTCTAGGCCATAAGAGACCCTGTCTCAAAAGAAGTAGACCGTATACCTGAAGGTAAGACCCAAGACTATTTTCTGGCCTCCACATGCACCCACACTCATACAAACATGTATACACATACCACACAGCACATACACATAAAAGAAAACTTAAAAAAACACTTCCTCTAATATGAAGCTACAGACTAAAAAAATGCATGTATCTGATAAAATGAAAAGACATAAAGTATATAACAAATTGCTACAACTCAATATGGTAAGAAGACAGTTCAATTTTCTTTTAAAAGTGGACAAAAGATTTGTTGAGATCCTTTCTCAAAGAGAATGCATGGAGACACATCATTAGTCAGCAAGTAACACAAGGTCAGCCACGTGTTTACCTGCTGCAGCCATTTGGTAAGGCAGGTGGGAGCCAGTGGACCCAGTGGTTAAGTACCCAGTGGTAGGTATGTGCTAGTGAAGACTGTCCAAATGTGAATATGCTCATGACAGCTTCAGTCTCTATTTCCTCAATGTCCATCAACTGGTGAGGGAATAAACAAATCCTGATATACATCCAATACCCAAAAACTACTTAGCAACAAAAAGAAGTGGAAAGAAAAAAGAAGCAGAGAACCACACATCAATACAATGTCAAAAGCTCTGTGCTAAGTGGAAGAGAGTAATATAAAAGTATTGAGGGCTGAAGAGATGGCTCAGAGGTCAAAGGCACTTGGTAGCAAAGCCTGATGGCCTGGGTTTGACTGCCCAGTACCCACATAAAGCAGACGCTCTAAGTGGCATGTGTGTCTGGCATTAATGCAGTGGCAGAAAGCTCTGGTGCACCCATTCTCACTCTCTGTGTTTGTCTCTTTCTCTCAACAAAAACAACAAAACTTTTTTAAAAAAAGTATTGAGTGATTTCATTTAATGAAATTCTGAAAGGTAAAATCTACAGGGATGGAAATTAGATTGCTGGCTGCAAGGACAGGAGAGGAGGAAAACTGACTGTGAAGGAACATGAGGGAACATTTGGGGTGACAGACAAGGTCTTTTGATTGTGATTACTACAGCTATGTGACAGCATTCATTTTTTGAAATTCATAGAACTGTCCATGCTACTGGATGGAATTAAACTTTAGTCAGTAGGACTGAAAAGAAGAGTCAGCCACAGGGGAGCACCAAGAAGTCAGTCCCATGATGATGGCTCTGCAAGAAGACTGAAGACCAGCTGATAAAACAGGCGCAGGATGAAGGGCTTCTGGAGGGGGAGAAGATAAGAGCAACTAAAATATGACAGGAATGAAAACAGAAAGCTTGAATGCATGCGAGGTCTTGACAAAGACAAATGACAACAGAGAAAGGTGACTATAATCTATAGAAGTTTAAAACAAGGAACTCTTCTGTATATATATTTAAATATTATATGCTTTAAAGTAGTATTTTTTATATACTGATGTAGTATATAGCTAAACGTTATATATTTTAATATTCATACAATGACATTATTACATATATATCTCCACTATCCAGAAATTGATAGACTGAAAGAAGAGACCATATAGGTCCTGACGTATCACCTAGTCTTTTTGGAATGACCCCAGGTTGTTAGAGGAAACACAACCCTGGCCCCATAGTCCATCGGGTACTACTAACTGGATGATGTTGGTTGGATTTCCACTTTCAGGGTCCGCCTAAGGCAAATAACTACTGCTAGCTTTTATTAAAAGCAGCTGGAACAACTCACAAAAAGAGCATGGAAAGGGTCATGAGAACCCACCTGAGACATCAGGTGCCCCCTGTGCCAGCTGTATGCGATGACAAACAAGGAACCATGGCCTCAGGTGGGACTAGAGTATATAGAAGGTACAGTGAGCCCCATCGAAGTGCTTTAGGGTCTCCATGCTCTGTAATTAAGCCCTTACCCTGAGACTGAAGGAAGAGCATCAGTGGGGGTAATCCCTGATACACTGAACCCCACCTAGTCAGCCAGGGGAGGCCATCATCCAGGAAAGGAAGAAACTTCTCATTGGTGAGATACTCTAGGATCCACATGCTCTGTAAGTAAGCCTTCACTCTGAGGCTGAGGGAGGAGCATTCAAGGAGTAATCTTGTCTTAGGGAACTACCAAAGCAGCCTATAAATAACTCCTGATCCTGCTCTGCAAGTAACACCAATCAACTCACTGGTTCACTGTACTGGTTTTGGTGCAACTGTACTTTGGTCTGCCGTCTGAGCCCTATCTGGGGTGAAGATGTGTGTTTGCATCTGCCCAGCAGAGAAGCTTCCTGTGACAAAGTATACAGTGTCAGAATGTGAATTCATGACAGGAGGTGGGAAATGTAGGAGGAGAAAAAAAGCAAAGGAATCAAGAGAAGAGACAGCCAGGTGTGGTGGCGCACACCTTTAATCCCAGCACTAGGGCGACAAGGCAGAGCTAGGAGGATCACTGTGAGTTCAAGGCCACCCTGAGACTGCACAGTGAATTCCAAGTCAGCCTGAGCTAGAGTGAGACCCTACCTCGAAAAACCAAAAAATAAAAATAAAAATAAAAAAGACCAGTCTGTTGGGCTTGCCTCAAAAAAATTATAAAAATAAAAGAGTCAAATGTTAATAAAAATTTAATAAATAAATAAATAAAATAAAAGAGTCTGAAGAGACAAGACATTGATGAAACAAGAAAAGAAGACTCTGGGCTAGAGAGATGGCTTAGCAGTTAAGCGCTTGGCTATGAAGCCTAAGGACCCTTTGAGGCTCAATTCCCCAGAACCCACGTAAGCCAGATGCACAAGGGGGCTCATGAGTCTGGAGTTCATTTGCAGTAGCTGGAGGCCCTGGCACGCCCATTCTCTCCCCCTCTCTCTCTGCCTCTTTCTCTCTGTCTGTCACTCTCAAATAAATAAATAAAAATGAATTAAAAATAAAAAAAAAAAACAAAAGAGAACTCAAGCCAGGCATGGTGGCGCACACCTTTTATCCCAGCACTCAGGAAGCAGAGGTAAGAGGATCACCATGAGTTTGAGGCCACCCTGACACTGACTTCAGCTTAGCCTGGACTAGAGCGAGACCCTACCTCAAAAAAAAAAAAAAAAAAGAAAGAAAGAAAGAGAGAGAGAGGAGGAAAGAAAAAGAAATAGAGATCTCAGGGAATAAATAAAACCCCAAAGGAGTAAGTAGAAAGTTAGTTCAAAATCCAGTTAAAGAGGTATTTTTTAAAATTATGAGTTTTCTTCATATACTGTTCTGTACTTTGAAAAAATTTTAGTACATGACATTTTACACATTACAACCCTTCCAAAATTAAGTTTTAACAGTTGGGTAAGAATTCCAAAATATATAAAACTTTTACAAAGTCATAACCTACTTATAACATGTCAGTGCCGACATTTATAAGTGACGGGCAAGTTTCCATATGACCATGAGATGCACTACACCTTCTGATGAGGAATCATTTGACAACCATGACCAGCTGGCCATGGGAAATACTGTGTCCTATGGAGAGCGCCACTAAGGCTAACAAGTGTGTAGAAGTCATGTAGCATGCACGGAAGCAAGCAACTGACTAGGGATCCAGAAAAGGCTCATGGGGTGTAACTGTCCGGGACTTCCCTAACCCTTCCCGGAACAAAACCAGCTGCTGTGGGACATGCATGGAAAGGGAAAGGGACAGAGGGAGGAGAAAGGAGGTAGGCACAGGGCAAAGAAGAAGGAAGGGAGGGAGGGAGGGAAGGAAGAAAAGAGAAAAGGAGGGACAGTGAGGGAGAGAGGGAAGAATTCAGGGATAGAGAGGGAAAAGGGATATCCAAGTTCCAGATACTGTGATGGAGAGGTCTCTAAACTTGAGGATCCTGTGTCTTCTGGAGACAGGGGAGACAGGAATGGATGCAGGTTGCTGGAACTCAGGGCAATAAAGAAACTATCTTTATTTTCCAAGGCTGATGTCCATCCTAAAAGACCCTCCCTAGATCCATCTCCTGTGCAGCTGTAAGGAAGTGGAGATGGCTTCAGCTGTCTCTTGGATAATGATGACAATGGTGGTAGTAAAGATGATGATGATGGGAAAAAG
This sequence comes from Jaculus jaculus, assembly GCF_020740685.1. Taxonomy (NCBI): domain Eukaryota; kingdom Metazoa; phylum Chordata; class Mammalia; order Rodentia; family Dipodidae; genus Jaculus; species Jaculus jaculus. The sequence goes on from NC_059102.1 coordinate 126,277,232, forward strand.
GAAAGGAGGAGAAGGAATGATCTGAAGGAAGAGAAAGAAAAGGAAGGGATAGTGGTGATGGACAGTTTGTAAGGCACCTCAACATTCACATTCTGCAATTAGGGCAGGTCTGAGAAACACAGAAAACATTCTTGCTTCCATGGAAGACATGTTCTACAGGAGGGGAGAGAGATTTGTACTAAGTCAAAGGATGATAAATTATTTGGAGCAACATGAATCAGGATGGAAGAGAAGAACATCTGGACAGGCTGTCTCCAGGGGTCTGCCTGGTAAATTGGCCTGAGGTAGTGATTGGAAAAAGGGACATGCCCTGAAACTGTGTGGCAGAAGAGGGTCCAGGCAGCAGGAAGGGCACATGTGAAGGCTGGGTCAGGATTACCATGACATGACTGAGAACAGCAAAGGGTCCATATGACTGAAGAAGGCAGCACTGAGGAGAATGGAGGAAGAAGGGTCGCGGGAAAGGAGAGCTGCAAGGCCAGGCAAGCACTGAATTATTGTTTTCGTGAGATGGGAAAGCAAGAGATCCCTGAAGGCTGGCCAGAGTGTTAGGTGAGCCTGACTGCCCTGATAACGAGAACACGAGTAGCAGATAGCCCCAAACCCACAAGCCACTTCTGCTGTGCTCACCTCTAGCTGGTGACTGCAAGGGGTACCCACATGGTAAGAGCAACTCATCAGTCATTTGAAACACCTGCTGGAGTCTGAGGACAGAGAAAGGGAGGAGGTAGGGCCCAGGAGGAATGAACATGCCAGGCTCCCCAAGGCCTCAGAATCCATGCCAAGCATACTCCACAGGATGAGAGGACAGCCAATAGAAACAAAGTCAAATGTATGCATGGAGGGATCACTGAATGAGCAGAAGTAATCCATCTCTCTTGCCTTTCAGCCATGTTCATTCCTATAGAATAACAACTCATTCACAGCCACTACTGTTTCATTAAATCCTCAAATGACTGCCTTCTTAGAGAACATGTACTAGACTTAGGGTCATGAAGATGATGCAGAATTCCAAAACATCCCCCTCTCCAGCCCTAGTCCTTGTAGCTCTGCACAATTACATCCAGCTGTTGCAGCCAAGTAGGAGCCAAGAGCAACCCTGTGAGCCCTCTCCCACCCACGTGACAGAGCATGGGCCCCAGTTAACAGAATGGAGCAGCCGCCAGCAGCTCAGCTCCACAAGATTAACAAGCTGACTGAGGTCCACAGGGCCACATGCCCAACTTTCACCCTGCCACTGGAGACTGTGCTCAACTCCCTGTCTCCATATTCTTAGGAGATTTGTTTTTCCTCCAAAATGCATCATTCAAACAGTCTCTTTTGTTAAAAAAAAATACACTTCATTTTCCTGATGATGGACCTAGTATGTGTTTATCATAGGAAACCTAAAAATACAGAAAACTCACTGAAGAAAATGAAATAATCACTGGTGGTCTGAATTGATGATTGTAATGATAATAATGTGTGCTAGGCATTCTCACTTCACACTTTTATCCCCTGCTCACACAACAATCCTGTGCCCCTCTTCACAGATGAAAAGAACTGAGTTGGCGAAGTGAAACTTGTTCAAACCTCCATATGTGGTTGACGTAAGAGTCAGGATTAAACAAGATAGTTGGTCTCCGGAGCCACAGGGTGCCTTGTATCCAGTTGTGGGCACAAACACATGCACGGGAGCACACACCTGCTCTTCTCAAATGAACGCCTAGTGCATCTATGCTTATTATCTACTTAAAAAAATTTTTTTTGTTCATCCTTATTTATTTGAGAGTGACACAGAGCGAGAAAGAGGCAGAGAGAGAGAGAGAGAGAGAGAGAGAGAGAGAGAGAGAGAATGGGCGCGCCAGGGCTTCCAGCCACTGCAAACGAACTCCAGACACCCGAGCCCCCTTGTGCATCTGGCTAACATGGGTACTGGGGAACCGAGCCTCGAACCAGGGTCCTTAGGCTTCACAGGCAAGCACTTAACTGCTAAGCCATCTCTCCAGTCCCTTACTATCTACTTTTTTCTTAAGACATTATAGACACTTTCTCATATCTGCCCATTCCTCCTTTTCAGAGCTTCTGATGCTGTGTGATACCCTAATTTATTACATTCATCTCCTTTTGTCTTTCTTCTGAGCTTTAGGGGGAAATGTTAGCTTGTCTCTTAATTCATTATGCAATATCTAATTTACTTCTATTTTCAGTGCAGGTTTTTTAGTGTATGTAGTATGTGATACATGTTTGTGTGTGTGGTGAATGAGCATGTGTATGTAGACATACATACCCATACACATGTATATTGAGGCTAGTGGAGGAGCACATCAGTAGCCTTCTCTATTTATTGTCTTACTTCCTTGAAACAGGGTCTCACTAAACCTGGAACTCACCTTTTTTTTTTTTTTTTTTTTTTTTTTTTTGCTAAACTGGGTGACAAGCAAGCCCCAGTGATCTTCCTATTTCTATCCCTATCAGAGCTGGGTTACAGGCATGCACTGCCATGCCCAGCTTTCTATGTTGGTGCTGGGGATCAAATTCAGGTTTTCATGCTTGCACAGCAAGCGCTTTTGCCCACTGAACCATTTCTCTAGCCCCAACTCTTTCCTGACCTAGATCTTTGTATTCTATAGGAACTGAACATCACAGGGACTACCAAATGAAACTTCTGGAAGCACATGCTGACCTATTCTTTGTATGGCCTTCTATATTGGACCAGCTGCTACTTTCTTATGTTAGTAAGTATGTAAAAGAAAACAAGGTGTGAAAAAAAAAGACTTAATCCAAAGTTCCAGGGCCATGTGATTTTACAAGTGAATTCTCTGAACCTTTTAAAGAACATATGCTCATGCTAATTTATTCCAGAGCACAAAAAGATATGGACAGAATCTCCAAGCCTAAAAATCTGTCTCAGAAATGCAAGAAACAGCTGATGTTAACCACGAAGCACGTTCAAAGAAGTAAAACAGTGACATGATCCTCTCAAAAGACATGGAAAAGGGAATTAACAAAATGTGGTATTCATTTGAGAATTTAAGAAGAAAAAAGAGAACTCTTTAGAAGCTTAGTGATAACTATCTCAAACCAATAGCCAACACTGTGCAGCTAAAAGAAAGTGCAGGAAATGCTTTCTCAGCCACTTCCTGCTGGGACCACAGAGCACAGAAGGGACCAAGACACCACAGCAGACTCGCCCCAAGGTTCTGTGGGAGCATGAAGTCAGGCTGGGGGCAATCAAGAGCTGGGGCTCGTGGGTACAGTTTTGTACATGGAGATAACCTGGATGAGACATCTGAAGAGGCAGCAAGCATGAAAGCCACAGAAAACCACAGAACACAGTGGAAGGCTAGGGACAGACCACCAGGGCACACTTAGGTTCCAGAGACAGACAGAGGAGAATGAAAAGAAGGGAAGGAGGGAAAGAAGTGGGAAAGACCAAAGGGAGAAGTAGAAAGGGAGGCCAGTGGGCGAAGAGATTTACCTAATCCATTTTATAGGTGAGCGTACTGAGGCTAATGGAGATTAATTTATGCAAATCCATCAAAGCAGTAAGTGGCAGACACCAGTGTTTATACCCAGGCTGAGCTGGAATTCACTATGTAGCCTCAGTGTGGCCTTGAACTCACAGTGATCCTCCTACTTCTGCCTCCCGAGTGCTGGGATTAAAGGCTTGTGCCACCATGCCCAGCTGCATGAACCCTTTTCTGGAGAGACACCAGTAAGCACATGCTCTCTCCAGGCAAGACACCAACAACAGACCAAAGTAGGGTTCCAACCTGGTGAGCCAATGAGTGTATATCTTGGAGAGAGAGAGTGTGTATGTATAGTATTGTGGTGTAAGTACACATGCTGTATGGATGTGCACGTGGAGATGCACCCATCCCCTTTGCAAATGCATGTGGAGGCCAGAGGAAGATGTTGGGTGCCATGAGTCTTTAGCCCTTATTTCCCAGAAACAGAGTCACTGAACCTAGAGCTTTCTGCTTTTCATCCTTACACATATCAATTCTTCTGCCTCTGGCCCCCTCAACACTGGAGTTTTACAAGCATGCCAATGAGTTTGATGGGCTCACTTCAGAGCATGGGAGAGGGCCACTTACAGTACCATGGGTGACTGCAAAGCAGCTGCATTACTGGAAAAATCTCACCCCAAATGGGTGATGACCACCACCTAACTGCAGAGATGGAGCTCCCTGTCCCTTGATCTTCCTTCCACCCTCTATACACTCTCCCTGAGACCATAAGACCTCAAACATCACTGCATACAGTTGGCAAAGGAAGTAGCTGAGGTGGCTATCTCAGACGACAGTTGGACGACCCTCCCTACTCTCTCCTTTAATGGGGGAACATCCACAGGTTGATCTCGAGGGCCCCTTGTAAGTAGTTGCAAATGCTTCTGACAAAGATGGCAATGGTGGTATTTCACAGATGACAGTTTTACATAACAGCCATTTACTGACCTTTTAGTACAATGGGGTCTGAGAGGAAGACTGAGAGATATGGGATAGAATCCAGAAAGGAGACTAGGGTGTGCACAGACTTGGAGACAGAAAAGTGGAAGAGTGGCTGTAGGAAATGACATGGCTAGAGGTAGCATGGGGGCTGAGATGATCCCAGCCTTAAGGCCAGCCTTCCCATCTCTGTCTGTAGTGTTGGGCACAGCTGACCTCAGAAGGGGCCATATTCAGCACCTCACACTGGGAGAGTCTTCTCCCCACCCCAGGAATGTGCTTTTGGATCATAAGCTGCTTTCAGCCCCAGGACAGAAGAGGATTTCTGGAAACACTGCCAGGATTTTGATAAGTTCCAGCAATGGCTACACAGTGGAACATCCTCCAGGGTGTGAGGCTGTTTTGACATGTGTACTGTCTGACGATAACCGCAGTTGGCCGGGTGTGAGTAGACCAGGAGGAATGACTCTTTTAGAAAAGCCAGTTCTTCCCTGAAAGTAAAAGGAAAAGCCAGTCTTAAATGTTTTCTCGATATAGGAATACTCAGAAGTGTGTGGAAGCCTTTCAGACACCAGAGCCACCAACCTTCCATGGTGTGAAACCACTTTTTATAAAGAGGGAGCAAAACCATGGCCTCTCAACCCCAGACCCATCCTGCTTGGTTTGCCCTCTCGGCTCTGTGGCCCCTCTGATGAGTAATACCCAACCCCCATTTGCATGGTTTGGGAGATAGAGTTGTTTGCCTTCCAGGAGGGATGACAGACATCGAATTCCAAACAAGATGTTCAGAGCATAGAATAAGTTCTGAGTGTGATCAGAGGTTGTAACAGGGCTGGCTAAGTGGGGGCAGGGCAAGCAGGCATGATAAGTTGAGGTCACTATACAGGCCTAAAGGAATACAAGGGCCCAGGAAGAGGCCAGAGCAGGTAAATAGAGAAGTAGGTGGAGTGCCAGGAGGAGAAGACAAGTGCTCCCATGTGGCCTGCCCACCTATCTCAGAGACAGGGAAAACCAATGGAAATTTTGAACAAGCTGTAGGTAGAGAATGTAAAGCCACAAGGCAGGGCATTAAAGGGCAAATGTGGGTAAAGAGATGCCCACTGAGAGAGAAGTGCAAAAGCTCAGGGCAGGAAAGGGAGCAGCCTGAGCTGGGCAGAAGCACTAGGGAGGAGGCAGGTAGAGAAAAGAGGGGAAAAGATGAAGTAGGAGAGGGGAGTCAGCAATGACTAGCAGGTACCATGCTACTGGCCTGACTGTAATCAGGTGTGTCACAGAAGCGGTGGGGGAACAGCAGCACATAGGGGGATGGTTTGCTCTGGGGCATGGTGGGTTGTGTGTGAGGCTATATAACTAGATGTCTGTTCAGCTTCTGAAGGAAGCTCAGCCCCCCAGGAACCATAGCTCTATCAGAGCACAGAGCCATAGCCAGCATCCTGGGCTTGCATCTAAGGCTTGCACAGCAGGCTTCTCTTCCTCCTCCTTCTCTTCCTATTACTACTACTACGAGAACCACAGCCAGAGTCCTGGGATGGCATCTGAGCCCTCCAGAGCAGGCTACCTACTCTCTGCTCGTCTTTCAAACAATGCACTCAACCTTTCTTTTGCTCCAGCCCAACTCACTGGCCCCTGCACTAAGTCGTTTTCTTCCTCAAGACCTTCCCTGTGATCATGCTGCTGCCTCTACCTGGAACACCCTTACTTCCCACTTGTCAACACTACACCAGTTATCTAGGTCACAAATGGGACCTCTCTAGGCTGCTTGGCCTGTTGTCCCAGCTAATAATACTGGCTCTCAACCCAGATGGTCCTCAGCCTATCTCCTTCAGTGTGCCTTTTATAGTCATATAGGTATGCCTTATTCATCATGGAGCCCTTGGGACACCTGGCAGGGAACCAGGCATGTGGTATGTGCCTGGTCCACACATGCCAAGCAACTGAATAATAGACACGGGATCCACCAGCCCATGGAACCTCAAGTAGATCTGAGCCAACCATACAAAGGCCATAATGACACCCCAGTCCTGGACTCCACTGAAGACCTCAGACATCTGGCCCCATGCTCATCAGCTTTCACCAGACGCTACTCAGACTTCAAGGCAGCTGAAGGCCTGACTTCAGCACATCCACAGCCAAGACTGCTCAGCTGCTCTGCTCAACCCCACACCAGAGGGGCAGCTGGCCTATAGACATCCACAGCCCCACCACCACCTTGGGACTATGGTAGCTGGCCACAGCCTCAGCTCTGAGTATTGTGGGTCCAAGAGTTGGAAAAAGGATGAAGAAACGGAGCTGTTCTCTGTGCATGGGGTAGGTCAGGGTAAGACAGTGCTGCATGGGGAATAATGTTCCCTCCAGAGTCTGCTCTGCAACACAGACTGGGAAATAAAACCTCACAAGAGATCATACATAGCTCATCCTATGAGCAAGCTTGATCCAGGAAGCTCATAGTTTCCACTAAGGAAGCATCAGGCAGAGTCTACAACTTCAAACCTTCAGTACCCACATGCAAAAGCAAGAAACAACCTCCAGCCATAAACTAAAGCTTTACTTTAAGCCGTGTTTTCAAGAGGGCCTGTGCTTCAGAGCCCTCTGCACCCTGCAGTTGGGTCCTGTCGGCAGACGTCTAGTCACAAGGCAAATAACGCAGGCTATTTGTAATGACAAGCAAACATTAATGAATTTTGGAGCATGTCTGGTGCTTGCTTTTATGGGTCGTAAAATCATCTGGCTGTTTCCTGCCCCATGCTGACACGCCAATGAGGCAACCCCAAATATTTACAAGCAGGCGGGCACTGCCAGGACCACTCTGCAAGAGGGTAGCCAGGAGACAGGATGGAGGATGGCCTGTTACCATCCCTGTTGTATACAAACCTATTTCTGTGCTGCAATGTACAGACTAAATCTTGGCTTACAAAAGCCTATTAAAAGTACTTACTTTTCAAACATCTTGGGGTAAAAGGGAGACTTGACTTCACCCTTTCAAACAAGTTTAGGCACAAACCTAGTTAGATGACACCAAGATGGTGTTTCATATTTAAGCCAGATATAAACAAGGATCTGAAATGTAATTCTGCTACTTGTTATACAATGTGTCTAATATTCCCATGGAATTCTGAGAGTCCAAGGGAAGGGTCTTCCCAGGCTATACTGACATAGGTCCTGAGCCAGCAGGCCAGATTCCTCCCTGCCATGCCAAGGGCACACCCCTGTCCTCACAGTGCTGCCATGACCACCCAGTGGGAAGGGACATGGTGGCTCTGGGATTCCTTCCACCTCTGAGGAGGTCTAAGGGGCCTCCACACAACCCAGATGGCCAGACAGGCTGCGGATAGCCTAGGACCCCACAGACGCTGACTTTCATCCCCCGGGAGCCAGCACACCAGAACATCAAAACCCATGGGCAGAGTTACAGGATCCACAGAAGGGACCTTTCCTGATCTCAAGTAGCCCATGGAAAGCTCACCTCTTACAGGCCAAATGTCCCCACAGCTGACCAAGGCCTACCTATAAAACCACAGGATGTGCTCAAAGTTGAGACAACTAGGAGCCACTACTGTGCAGGGGCTTGTTTCAGTAGCCAGCTCCTCTTCAGGCTCATGGCTCAGCCCTGGGCCATGGTCCCAGCCCTTGTGTAGAAAGGACACAGCAGGCACTGATGAGCAAACAAGGTTCTAGAGCCAAGAAGTAGATGGTATATTAGGCCCAGGGACACTGGCTCCCAGTGCTGGCACTTCTCTGGTACTTGTTCCTCACTTGGAATCTATCACAGAGTGGGATATAGGCAGCTGTTCTGAATGACACAAGCTAGATCCCATCAGGCAGTTTTTAGTTCTAGGCATAAGAATTTGACCTGTTGGGGGAGGCAGAGAAAAGGACAGCTTCCTTCTGCTCCTTTGGCACCCAGGGAGTCTAAGGAAGCCAGTGGAGGCAGAAAAAGGAGGACACAGAGGGAGGAGATATAAGATCAGTACTGGCCCAGGCTCCAGTCTCGATCCACCTCCAGACTTCATAAGACCTCCTGTCAGGCTCAGCAGTTACTCCTTTACACAGAGCTGTATTTTGTGTTACTTGAAACTAAAGCCATCCTATCTCCTCCTGTCTACCACCATTCTGTACTTTGGCCTTTCAAGCCTCGGCCAGAGTGAAGGAATGGAAGAGAGAGGAAGGCCTTAAAAGGCTCCTGCACAGGAAACAAAACAAAGAGTAAGCCAGGGGCCTCCTTTAAAGAGTTCAGACATAGGAACCATGTAGCCTGGAGGCACAGCTTCCATCCAGGAGGAACTGCTATTCTTTTTTTTTTTTTTTAATTTTTTTTAAAATTTTTATTAACATTTTCCATGATTATAAAATATATCCCATGGTAATTCCCTCCCTCCCCACCCCCACACTTTCCCATTAGAAATTCCATTCTCCATCATATTACCTCCCCATTACAATCATTGTAATTAAATATATACAATATCAACCTATTAAGTATCCTCCCCTCTTCCCTTTATGTCTCCTTTTTAACTTACTGGCCTCTGCTACTAAGTATTTTCATTCTCATGCAGAAGCCCAGTCATCTGTAGCTAGGATCCACATATGAGAGAGAACATGTGGCACTTGGCTTTCTGGGTCTGGGTTACCTGACTTAGTATAATACTTTCCAGGTCCATCCATTTTTCTGCAAATTTCATAACTTCATTTTTCTTTACCGCTGAGTAGAACTCCATTGTATAAATGTGCCACATCTTCATTATCCACTCATCTGTTGATGGACATCTAGGCTGGTTCCATTTCCCAGCTATTATAAATTGAGCAGCAATAAACATGGTTGAGCACATACTTCTAAGGAAATGTGATGAGTCTTTTGGATATATGCCTAGGAGTGCTATAGCTGGGTCATATGGTAGATCAATCTCTAGCTGTTTTAGGAACCTCCACACTGTTTTCCACAATGGCTGGACCAGATTGCATTCCCACCAGCAGTGCAGAAGGGTTCCTCTTTTTCCACATCCCCGCCAACATTTATGATCATTTGTTTTCATGATGGTGGCCAATCTGACAGGAGTGAGATGGAATCTCAATGTAGTTTTAATCTGCATTTCCCTGATGACTAGTGACGTAGAACATTTTTTTAGATGCTTATATGCCATTCGTATTTCTTCCTTTGAGAACTCTCTATTTAGCTCCATAGCCCATTTTTTGATTGGCTTGTTTGATTCCTTATTATTTAACTCTTTGAGTTCTTTGTATATCCTAGATATTAATCCTTTATCAGATATATAGCTGGCGAAGATTTTTTCCCATTCTGTAGGTTGCCTCTTTGCTTTTTTCACTGTGTCCTTTGTGGTGCAAAATCTTTGTAATTTCATTAGGTCCCAGTGGTTAATCTGTGGTTTTATTGCCTGAGCAATTGGGGTTGTATTCAGAAAGTCTTTGCCAAGACCAATATGTTGAAGGGTTTCCCCCACTTTTTCCCCTAGCAGTTTCAGAGTTAGGAACTGCTATTCTTGATGCTGCTTAAGAGTCTAGAGATTTTGGGCGGCTGGAGAAATGGCTTAGTGGTTAAGGTGCTTGCCTACAAAGCCAAAGGACCATGGTTCCATTCCCCAGGACCCATGAAGCCAGATGCACAAGGTGACACATGCATCTAGAGTTCATTTGCAGTAACTGGAAGCCCTGGCGTTCCCATTCCCTCTCTCCCTCACAAATAAAGAAAGAAAGAAAGAAAAAAGGGTCTAGCCAGGCATGGTGGCACATGCCTTTAATCCCAGCACTCAGGAGGCAGAGGTAGGAAGATTGCCATGAGTTCAAGGCCACCCTGAGACTAATAGTGAAATCCAAGTCAACCTGAGTTAAAGTGAGACCTACCTTGGGGGAAAAAAAAGTCCAGAGATTTGGGGCTGTAAGAAAATCATACATGGAAATAGGAAGGCCAAGGCTAAAGACGGTGTCCTACCCCATGAGTCCACTGAGAACATTTTTATTGAGGGTATAAAGTAGATGGTGATAAGCTTTGAAGAAGAGAAAAACTGTCTTGGCCTGCTAGACTCAGAGAAGTAAGGCAAATTACAAAAAATCACACAGCAACAGGGAACAGAGAACAAGGATCAGGTTTCAGCTTAGGTAAGTCAGACATGGAAACACATGGTTCCAAAAGGTAGTACACTCAGTACCACCTGCACCCTCCCAGCAATGCACACAGCAGGCAGTGTGCTCGGTACCACCTTACAGAGGAGTTAATGAGGGGTATTCCCTAGCCTTTCCAGATTGGCACCCCTGGCTCTGGTGTAGCATAATCTCCGCTCAGCTCTGCCTGGACCATAATGTGCCAGCATGACACACAATCTCCACAGGGAGAAGGGACTCAAGTCCTGATTCTTCCTTTCCTTCCCAGGAGGTTCTGGAGCCAGGGATCTGACTCATGATGTCAATCTTACCTTCATCTCAGCTGGTTACCTCTGGTACATCTCTGCAGGCTGTCCTTATCAGGATTCTGTTTTCTGTGCCCCACTAGGGTCCCAATTCACAGAAGCACTTGGACTACTACTAATGCTACAATGGCAAGTTAGGTCCCAGGATCCTTTCACAGGACTAGACAGGGACAGTGACTTCTAAGGTGCTACAGTTCTGCTAAAGGGCATTAAGACTAGGTAGTCTGTGCTCTTACCATTGGCCTCTCATGTATCTCAAAGGCAACTCAATTCTGCAGGGACATTGCCCTACCTATCCTTCCTCCACCAGTTATGTTGGTGCCTAGGCAACAAATACCAGAAATATATTCCTGCATCAACTCTTCTTTCTCTCTCCTTCTCCCTCCATCACTCCCTCTCCATCTCTCTCCATTCCATATCCAACTCAGCTCACTACCAACATGGGCCATCCTATCCCTTGGCACTGTCTTCATATGAACCACATTGCCTTTTACCAAGTCCATAAAAGTGATTCCTCACCTGCTACCCCCACCAGACTACCCTTCATGAAGCAAAAGAAGCCTTGTGAGCAATACCAATCTCCCAGCCCTCCTCTCTGACACCCTTCAGCATCTTCCTATGGCTATCAGGGTCAGGGTCAAATTACCTAACCTAGCACAAAGATCTCCTGGGACTGTTTCTGGCTAGCTCCAAACCCATCTGTGACAATGTCAGTCTATGTTCCAGCCAGATTAATGTTTTATCTGGGATCTCTGTCCTTGTCTTATTCTCTTTCTCCTTAGGCCTCCTCTACCTAAAACCCTCTTGGCCAATACTGACTCTATTTTTGGCCTTGGCTCAAACACCATCGTTCAGACAAGCTTTCTTAGAAGCCCCACCACCACCCCACAGTAGGATACATACTCCTTCCAGGACTTCTACAGCAGGTACAAGTCCTGTGATGGCTCTCACCTTTCCTTATTGGACTGTTGCGCCATGTCTCCCTGAGAGACCTTGAGCAAGGCACAGGGACAGGTGCTCCCAGTCCAACTTGTTCATCTCTTGACTGTCCCATTCTAAGTAAGCATTTGGCCACAGAGGCTGCTTGAGTGACTCACTCGGCTTAGCATTATTCTATATCATCTAGCACAATGCAAAGAGTTTAGAAAAATAATTTTCTAAATAGTAGAGGCTTAAGCCTTTAAGCACATAGACTTTGTACAGTGACTCAATGAAAATTATAGAACAAGTATTATGCACTTGAGAGATGAAGACATGCTTGTACTTGGATATTGGAAGCCTTTGGAATTTAATGAAAGCAAGCAATGAGCTCTCTCCTCAGAAAATACAGGTAACTGTATACATAATTTATCTTAATGTTAAATTTAAATGAAACATCTTTTCACCAACTATTTTACCCTCCCCCTTCTTCCCTCTTCCATACATAAAATTATCAACTTCTCAAGAAGAGTCAAAATAAATTCAAATTGTGATGAGTCAACAGGAGTGGGTTTGTGGGGCCTGGAGCCAGGTCTTCTGCCAAGCCTATGACCATGGCAGTTTGATTAATCTCTTCTGGGCTCAGCCTCCTTATTCAAAATGACAACAATAAAACTGCCTACCTTCTATGAATGCTGAAAATTTTCCATGGATAGATCTGTGTGAATTCACTAGAGCAGCACCTATCAATATATGTATGATTACTGTTACTGAATATAAAGTTGGAATTATGAAAAACTCCTTGACATTCAATATATTTCACAGTTAGTCAGCCTGATTTTTTGTTTGACCCAAACAAATGTTTGCAATCAAGAAGAACCACTATTCCCAGAGATCACTGACCAGTCAATGAATGTCAGGGACCTGTGAGCAGTACCCTCTTTAAAAACTTCTAGGTGAAATCTCACCATATTTTTCTCTTTATCCTCAATCAAGCCCCTGAGGAAGACAATATCAGAATCATCTTCACTGATGGCTGCTCCCCAGGAAAGGACCAAGTCCACACCACCTCTCATGACCCAATGGGTACAAACAGCCTTCAAGGGAGGAGAATGCTTCCTGACCTTGTGGATTTCCACCACCACCACAGACAAAGCATAGCTCTGCCCCTCCCACAGCATGAAATCTGCACACTTGCATGGTCCTAAACAGTACACTTTCTAGAAACATGAAGAATGGTGGGTTAACTGGTTTACCTCACTTACATACCAAAAAAAAACATATATATATATTGCAAGTAGGTAAGCCATAAATAAGTTAGTCTTTCTCTGTTTTGTGGGTTTTGCTTTGCTTGTAAATATTTTCATTTATTTATAAACAGAAAGAGGGAGAGAGGGTCCTGGAGAGATGGCTTACCAGTTAAGGCACTTGCCTACAAAGCCAAAGGACCCAGGTTCGACTCCTCAGGACCCACGTAAGCCAGATGATCAAGGGGGTGCACACATTTGGAGTTCATTTGCAGTAGCTAGAGGCCCTGGCATGCCCATTCTCATTCTCTCAAATAAATAAATAAAAATAATTTTTAAAAAAGAGGGCAAGAAAGAGAATGGATGCACCAGGGCATCTTGCCACTGCAAATGAACTCCAAACGTATGTGCCACTTTGTGCATCTGGCTTTATGTAAGTACTAGGAAATCAAACGCAGGACATCAGGCTTTGCAAGTAAGTGCCTTTAACCACTGAGCAATCTCTCCAGCCCTTGCTTTCCTTTTAAAAAATAAAAAGTAGAATTTTGGAGCCAGGCATGGTAGCACACGCCTTTAATCCAAGCACTCAGGAGGCAGAGACAGGAGAATCACCGTGAGTTCAAGGACACCCTGAGACTACAGAGTGAATTCCAGGTCCTCGAAAAACAAAACAAAAAAAAAGTAGAATTTTGGTTTTAAATTCAGTCAAGTATTTCAAGACTTATCCTGTGAAGAGCCAGGAAACTCCCTGGTAGTTGAAGTAGCTTCTGTTCCACTCCATTTCATAAGGAAACCTCCTGAGAAGGCAGTGTGGCTCAGGCTCGGCTTTGATGAGGTCATGGGCTCATGAAGCAGACCATCAGCTGTCCTCAATGCATGCCGGCACATGAAGCCAGCCACGGCAGAAGTGGGTCTCTTGCCTCATCATAACTGCAGAGCCAGCTTGTTGCCAGATATAAAGTGATGCTACCTCTGGACGAAACAACCTGACAGTCATTTCAGGCAAAATGTAGCTTGGTGAAAGAACTGTGTGTCATTGTGACCTTGTGACCTGAACATATATATCCCTGGGGTCTTCAATGTAAGTATTTTGGGGGGGGGGGTATTGGTTTGGTTTTTTGAGGTAGGATCTTACTTCTAGCCCAGGCTGACCTGGAACTCACTATGTAGTCTCAGGCTGGCCTCGAACTCATGACAATCCTCCTACCTCTACCTCCCAAGTGCTGGGATTGATGACGTGTGCCACCATACCTGGCTGCAATGTAAGAATTCTACTTGGATGTTGGTGAAATGCAGGCAACAGAAACCAGCAGGAGCAAGCGACACTGAGATTGTCCCTAGCAGTTCAGGCCACAAGTTTCCCAGAAAAATGCCACAGCTGCGGGATCTTCCCATGACCTGCCTCAGAACTCCAGATGATAGGCTAACAAATGGCTTCATTTGATACGTGATGCCCCTACCTCTGCTCAGAACTAACAGAGTTCAGTCACACACGTTACAGGGCTCTTCCAGCCCTCACCTGTTAGAGTGGCTTCTTTTATTTGGCAGTATAATAAACAGTTTTGAAAGGTTTTCCAAAGCAAGACTTTTGTGTTGGGATAAATTCCTAGCCTTTCCAAGCCAAGCTACCTTCTCACAAGGTCCCCTTTCTTCTTACCAGTCTTTGGAAGGCAAATGCTCCTTCTCTGTTCAGGTACCACTGCTTGGTGACAAGAATGTTATCATTAATGCCTAGTTATGAAAGCAAAACCAAAGATAATATGAGTTTCACTGCATATTTCATTTGCAGTCTTTTGACTTACACACCAAGATCACGCACTGCAAACACAAACCTAAAGATGTTAGGCATATTTTAATCAATGCCTCCCAAAGGGGAATCATTCTAAGTATTATAACTATAGGCATCATATGAGAGGAACAAGGAAAAGTGTCATTACACAGACATTTAGTAGCTATCTGAACCCTTCAAGAGTAGAAACACACCTCAATATAATTTATGAAAAATAATTCATTTACACAGGAGGGAGTTTTGGAAATAAAGAATGGAACTTCTAAGCCAGGCATGGTGACACACACTTTTAAAAAAATTATTTATTTGAGAGCAACAGAGAGAGAGAGAGAGAGAGAGAGAGAGAGAGAGAATGGGCTCACTAGGGCCTCCAGCCACTGGAAATGAACTCCAGACATGTGTGCCCCCTTGTGCATCTAGCTAACATGGGTCCTGGGGAATCAAGCCCCAAACCAGGGTCCTTAGGCTTCACAGGCAAGCACTTAACCACTAAGCCATCTCTCCAGCCCATGACAAACACTTTTAATCCCAGCACTCGTGAGGCAGGGAGGAGGATCACTGTGAGTTCAAGACTCCCCTGAGACTACATAGTGACTTCCAGGTCAGCCTGGACTAGAGTGAGACATTACTTACCTCAAAAAAAAAAAAAAAAAAAAAGGCACTTCTGATTCTATGCCAAGTAAATGGCATTCCTGCAACCATGAACCTGGATGGGCACTACAATAAAACACAAGGGCAGCTACTTAAGAGACAGTCCAGAGCAACTGGCAGCCAGGATCTGAGTGCTCAAGACAACCGAAAGGAGAGGAGCACTCACTGAGGTGGGCTCTCCATCCACTGTTTCATTCTTTGACAAGGCCAAGTGCTGGCCAACACGCAGCACCGCTCACATGCTGCTGACAGAAACAGAAACTGGAATAAAAACACCTGAGAACAGTCTGACAACATCTAGTAAGCTAAAAAGCACTCAAAGATTACTAAAATATATATAATCTGAAGAGCAATTTCTCAGTTAAAAGCCCTTCACAGTGCTGCAGCAATCATTCTTAACAATCATTCTTCTTGGTATTAAGAAGCCTAGACTTGAAAACTCAAGTGCACACAAAGGTCTGCAAATGGATGTTTACTAAAGCATTACTCATAACAGTCCAAACTGGGCAGCAACCAAGATGCCCCTTGGTGAGTGAGTGGATAAACTATGGCACCTCCAGATAATGCAGTATTGTTCAACACAAAAAAGACATGAGTATCAAACCATGGAAAGGCATGAAGGAAGCAAATGTGCACTGTTACGTGAAAGAAGCCAACCTGAAAAGGCTCTGTATGATTCTACTCGCATGACATTCTAGAAAAGGCAAAACTATAGGGGTACTAAACCATCAGTAGTTGCTGTGAGTTGAGGAAGAGGAAAGAATGAATAGGTAGACCACAAAGGAATTTTGGAACAGTGAAACTATTCTACATAGTGTATGTAAGTGTGTGTATATATGTGTACATATGTATATCAATGTATGGTACACATTTGTCAACATGAGTAATAATGATATATCAATGTTGGTTCATTGATTCTAACAACTGCATCATAATGGAAAGAAGGTAAGAGTTAGGAAGGCTGGGTGGGAAGGGAACAAAGAGAAATTCTTTGTACTTTCTGCTTAATTTTGCTGTGAACCTGAAACTGTTCTTTAAAAATAAATTTTACTTACAATGAAACGTGAGGTAAAATTTCCACAAAGAAAACTTTATGTCCAAGTGTTCGTATGCTGAAATAATTTAAGATGAAGCCATAATAATTCTATACAAAGTCTTTGGGAAAACTGAAAAAGAAAAAAAATGTT
The DNA here is from genome assembly GCF_020740685.1 of Jaculus jaculus. Classification (NCBI taxonomy): domain Eukaryota; kingdom Metazoa; phylum Chordata; class Mammalia; order Rodentia; family Dipodidae; genus Jaculus; species Jaculus jaculus. Next base: position 126,293,870 of record NC_059102.1, read on the forward strand.
CCTAACTCCTTTTGAGAGGTCAGTAGTATACTGTTATCAAAACCAAACCAAGGCTTACAAGAAAAGTACACACCAGTATCAAGATTACAGATATAACAATTCTAAACAAAATTTTAATAAATTCAATCCAACAATATACCAAAAGGCTTCTACACTGTTACCAAGTAGAACTTACTGCAGAATGCAAGGTCTTTTTTGTTTGTTTTGTTTTTAGTTTTAATATTTATTAGTAGAAATAGATCTTCTGTGCATACTTTGTGCTGATATAAATTCTACATACTTTTAAGCATTTTTCTTTTGACTTATTTGGGGTTTTCTGACCTCCAACTAAGCTTAACATATTTTCTATGCATTTCATTTTTATACTAATTTTTAAAGACTTTAACACTAAATTTCAGAAACTGTACATAATGCATACTCTACTTAATCGAAAGAACTGTTTGAAATTTTAAAAGTCACAAAAAAGAATAAACATCAAATAATCTATGTCTACCTTTTATTGTTACATGTACAAATAGGGAAATATTTGTTCTGAATTAAATATTGCTGGCTTTATAAGTCAGATTGTCAGCGACACTTCAGTAAATTAGCTCTCTTAAATTACACATTAATTCACATTTCTATCAGAGATGATCTTGTCAATATTAAGCACTGTACCATATGTAGCATAAGCCCAAAGGCTTAAATGAGAATCAAACTTGTAGTTTTTAGCCTGGATATTTTAACCATAAAATTATGTTTCTGTATACATATTTGTGTGTGTGTGTGTGTGTGTGTGTGTGTGATACACACACACACATGCACACATACACACGCCACATGTTAAATTATCACTTCAAGTAACTTAGATATATTTAGTAAACATCTAGCCAAACATCCTTAGAAAAATTTAGTACCAATGTCTAACCCAGTACTAAGCCTATAAACCTTGATAATCTAAGTAGGGTTACTATATTAGTAAGAAAAAGAATATTAACCTTTAATATACTGAGTTGAGCATATACAAAAGTGCCTGGCATGACAAAATTATCAAAATAAAATACCTTAAAGGTTATTTGGTTTTAGCAATATTAACTATTCTATACTTTTGGATAATTTAGCATCTATATTTTATTAAAAAATTTTTGTTTATTGTTATTTATTTACTTGAGAGCGACAGAGAGAGAAAGAGGCAGAGAGAGAGCGACAGAGAGAGAAAGAGGCAGAGAGAGAGAGAGACAGAGACAGAGACACACAGAGAATGGGTGCGCCAGGGCCTCCAGCCACTGCAAACAAACTCCAGATGCATGTGCCCCTTATGCATCTAGCTAACGTGGGTCCTGGGGAATTGAGCCTCGAACCGGGGTCCTTAGGCTTCACAGACAAGCACTTAACAGCTGAGCCATCTCTCCAGCCCTAACATCTATATTTTAAATTTTATATAAATGACCTCTTTTAACAAGTTTTTAAAAAGCACACAAAAATAGTTCAATCTGTCATTTTTTCATCTTGGTTAGTGCATCACAAGTAACTCAACAAAAAAAAAACTTGCTGGACTATTCAGTTTAAGTAAGATATGATATATGAACAAAGCCCATCATTTCATCCATCGTTTGCTACCCCAAAGCCTAGAACAGGATGCCAGCAGGCCGGACACGTGCAGTTCTCTGAGAGCCACCCATCGATATAGTGAATGTGAAATTCATGCATACGAGGTAATTGCCTGAGCTTATTTCCAGTTTCATAGTCACTGATACAAACACTACAGATTTCGATTTCACTGAACTCACTATCAATGCCATTATGCTCATAGCTCTTCATGGCAAGATTGTCAATCTGCTTTTTGGTTAACCCATGAATTGGATCATTATCATCACCTTCGTTTAGTTAGAAGTAAGCAAGGCACAGAATAGGTAATGTGCCAGTGTCAACTAAACTGCTTGTATTCTGCAACTGTCTGCTACCTCTATTGCCACTGTTCAGAGCCTGTGCTGAGTGGTCTCATTTCCACCTAGCATTTCGGAACTATCTTCTTGGGCCTCCCTGTCTTGTGAGGAACCTTCACTATGCTGACTGCTATTGTTAGCTGTCACTCAATTCTAAGCTCACCTCTAGCAAATGCTGATCATTTCTCTCAATCTCTGACTCAGACTCTGCCTCCGATAGAGAACTCAGTTCTCCAAACCCAGTCATGATATGCCTTAAAACTGACCAAAGAGCCACTGAGGATAACTCAACAAGCTCATTTCTCAGAAATTCTCCGAAGAGAAGAATTGATGCTAACAGAGGTTTGAATATCTGACCTCTCTAAAAGAGAAACAGTGTGGCAAAAGCCCCCACTGTAACTTTCAACTGTATTGCCCTACTCTAGATCAGGGTGTACTTACAATACTATCCCGGTCTCTACTTTCTCCAGGAGGAGTCCTCCTTACTTGAATGAAGGTCTAGTGTAATTGCTGGATGGTGTTGTACAGCAGCTGGAGATTTGCCAGTTTCTTCTTCTACTACTGTTACTCTTGACACAAGTCTTGAATTAGAGAATGGGGTATTTGTAGTATCTATGTTCTCACTTCTGTTCTATAAAGACACTTGTTCCACCTCTCCTCCTAACAGGCCTTCATCACATGCTCTGCTGGGCAGGTCTACCTTCCCTTTGGTAATCATGAGAAGCAGTACCTCTCTGTCTCTGAACTGGTGAACGGCTTCGACCACTGAAAATAGAACGTAATCTTATTGACTCTAATCTTTGGTTTGTGTTCCTCACAGTAACATTGGTTCTAGCTCCATTTTCCCAAATGCTGCTCCAAAACACTGCCCCTCCCTTTGCCTGAGATCACTACCATCTGAATGGTTTGGGTGACTACTAAAATTAGTGCAAGGAGCACTAGTTCTAGGAATGTCAACTCTTCCTCTGATTCTATTCAACCTTTCTAATGTTGAAAACAAGCCTGCCATTGAATTCTGCCCCCTTGAACCACGGCTGGTTCTACTACCACTGAAATTTATCGAGGTTTGGTTTCTTGTTCGTCTAGCCACAGGGCTGGTTGATCTTTGTTGCCTGCTTCTAATGCAATCTCTGTTAAAAGCTGACATAGGAATGTCCGTATTATTTTCACTATGAATTTCAAATCCTCTGTTCTCATGAATTATGTGGATTTCCAGACTAAACCAAAATTTGCCTCTGTTGGGGTTTGTTTGACTCACAGCTCCCCAAGTTTGATTTTCATTTTGGCCACTTCGAGTTGTGTTTCCTGTGCGCCGAAAGTGTTCAACCATTCACACAAAGAGCCTTCATCTGAGCTTTCTCTCAGGACTGGCAAGTCTCCGTTACTTGACCCGTTTCTTGAGTCAGGCTGGGATGCTATTTGTTTCTTTACTCCGTCTAACCATTGATGAAGCTCTTCTGATGTTATTTCTCCACGAATGCCTTAAAGATGATGGTCTCTCACTACATGATAGTCTTCATCAGTGAGTTCATTAATAAACTCATAACAGGCTTCTTCTCTGTGGAGACGCTCTTTCTGCCATCTTCTCTTATTTTCACAATGAGTATGGTCTTGAAATAAGATTTCTTTCACCACTACCACCTGATCTGGATCTAGACTGATTCATACTGAGACTCCTGACCTCCTTATTTTCTTTTCAGTATGTTATTAATATATACAATGGTATCTATTCTTCCATTGTTTGTGCCTTTTTCGACAGCTGCCCATCTCCCCAGGGACTGGCTGGCCTGCCTCCGGCAGGAAGAAATGTCCACAGCCTGCTACTGTCCTGTGGGGTACCAGTGGTGGGAGAAGGGAGGCCGCCACACCCTGGGTGCTGCTGCGTCCTCAAAGTGTCATCCTGTAGGAGAGAAGGCTGTAACAGGTAGCCTTTGGCCCTTCTCCCAAACCTCTCAGCACCCAGCCACCCACTTCACGGAACTGTGACACGCAGCCATCAGTTGGGGACCAGTGTGTCTGCCCAAGGTTGTTTTAACTTTAAAAAAAAAAAACAATTAATATGGGGCTGAAGAGATGGCTTAACAGTTAAGGCATTTGCCTGCAAAGCCAAAGGACCCAGGTTCAATTCCCCAGGACCCATGTTAACCAGATGCACAAGGGGGCGCATGCATCTGGAGTTTGTTTACAGTGGCTAGAAGCCCTGGCACACCCATTCATTCCCCCTCTCTCTCCCTCCATCCCTTTCTCTCTCTCTCCCTCTCTCCCTCTCTCCCTCCCTCCCTCCCTCCCTCCCTTCCTCCCCCTCTTTCTCTGTCGAATAAATAAATAAAAATAAAAAAATTTTGGCTGGAGAGATGGCTTAGCGGTTAAGCACTTGTCTGTGAAGCCTAAGGACCCTGGTTCGAGGCTCGGTTCCCCAGGTCCCACGTTAGCCAGATGCACAAGGGGGCGCACGCGTCTGGAGTTCGTTTGCAGAGGCTGGAAGCCCTGGCGCGCCCATTCTCTCTCTCTCCCTCTATCTGTCTTTCTCTCTGTGTCTGTCGCTCTCAAATAAATAAATTAAAAAAAAATACTTAAAAAAAATTTTAATGAGTTAAAGTGGGCTGGAGCAATGACTTAGCAGTTAAGGCATTTGCCTGCAAAGCCAAAGGACCCAGGTTCAATTCCCCCAGGACCCATGCTAACCAGATGCACAAGGGGGCACATGTATCTGGAGTTCATTAGCAGTGGCTGGAGACCCTGGCACACGCATATGCATTCATTCATTCATTCATTCTCTCTCTATCTCTCAAATAAATACATTTTAAGAATCAATTAATGTAATTCTCCATAGTAACAGACCAAACACTTTAAAAATTCAATATCCATTCCAGAGCAGGGGCTTTCAACAGACTAGAGCATATAAGAAAACACACTTAAACTGGTAAAAGGCATTTATGAATTATTTGTAGCTACACATAACCTAGTGATGAAAGACTTCCTCTAAAATCTGAAATAAGCCAAGGGTATCTTCCCTCATACCACTTCCATTCTACTCTGTATGAAACTTTATAGCTAGTGCAATATGGCAAAAACAAAAATTAAAAGCTTTCAGTTCAGAAATAAAGATGATTATGTTTATTCACAAAGATGCCATCTACATAGAAATTCCTACGGCATCTACAAAAATATTATTAGAAAAGATAAGTGAATATAGTGATGTTACAAAATATAAAGGGCATGTTGTAAAATCATTTATGTTTCTAACAAACTAAAAATTAGGATTGCAATTAAAATAAAGTAACAGTTGGTTTGGAGAGATGGTTTAGCGGTTAAGGTGCTTGCCTACAAAGCCTAAGCACTCATGTTCGACTTTCCAGGTCCCACATAAGCCAAATGCACAGTGACACAAGCACGCTAGGTTGCACATGAGCACAAAGGGATGCATGTGTCTGGAGTTTGACTTCAGTGACTGGAGGCCCTGGCATGCCAATTCTCTCTCTTTCTCACTCTTGCATTAAAAAAAAAAAAAAGGCATTCTGGGCTGGAGAGATGACTTAGCAGTTAAGGAATTTGCTTGCAAAGCCAACTGACCCAGGTTTGATTCCCAAGGACCCACGTTAGCCAGATGCACAAGGGGGCACATGCTTCTGAAGTTCGTTTGCAGTGGCTGGAGGCCATGGGGTGCACATTCTCTCTCCCTCTTTCTCTGTCAAATAAATAAACAAATAAATAATATTTTTAAAAGGGAAGTCTGTTGTGCTTTCCATAAAAAATTAAGATAGCCGGGCGTGGTGGCGCACGCCTTTAATCCCAGCACTCGGGAGGCAGAGGTAGGAGGATCGCCGAGAGTTCAAGGCCACCCTGAGACTACATAGTGAATTCCAGGTCAGCCTGAGCCAGAGTGAGACCCTACCTCAAAAAACCAAAAAAAAAAAAAAAAAAAAAAAAGATAAAATAACATTTACTACCACTCAGAAAATAAAATATTCAGGGAAAAATCTAACAAAAGATGTGTTAAACCTAGACACTGTAAACTATGTAACATTACAGATGATCTAAACACATGCAAACTTACTGTGTTCATGAGTTTTTAGTGGCACACACCTTTAATCCCAGCACTTGGGAGACAGAGGTAGGGGAATCACCATGAGTTCAAGGCCACCCTGAGACTACCCAGTGACTTCCTTGAAAAAACCAGGGAAAAAAATACATGGAGGGCTGGGGAGATGGTTCAGTAGTTAAGGCCCTTGCCTATAAAGCCTAACAACCTGAGTTCTATTCCCCAGTACCCATGTAAAGCCAGATACACAAAGTGGTGCATGCATCTGGAGTATGTCTGCAGGGACCAGAGGCCCTGGTACACCAATTCTCTCTTCTCTCTGTGTATCTCTCCCTCTCTTTCTCTGCCAGACATGGTGGCACACGCCTTTATTCCTAGCATTTGGGAGGCCTGAGGTAGTAGGATCACTGTGAGTTCAAGGCCAGCATAAGACTATGTTGTGAATTCTAGGTCAGCCTGGGCTACAGCAAGACCCTACCTTGAAAAAACAAAAGTAAAAAATAAAAATACATGGAAATATTTAGTGCTCATGGTTCAAGCGACTTAGTATTACTAAGATGTTGCTTCTCCCAAAGGTTAATCTATGGATTCAATGCAACCATAATCAAAATCCCAGAAAGTTCTTCAGGTGAAGCATAACAAGCCTTTCTAAGCTTCACATAGAAAGGCAAAGAACTAGAATAGCCAAGATTTTCAAGTATGAAAGTTTTAAGGATGTATATTGCTAACTTCAAAAGGAACAGGGGAGTGAGAGGGGAGGGACTACAAAAGGACGTAAGACTCTTAGGGTAATGTACATGTTTATTACTGAAGAGGTTAGGGTTTCCTGGATACAAACTTATTTTAAAGCTCATCAAATTATTTATCTGTTTATATCAATGATAACTCAATGAAACTATAAAAAAAACTTCTCATTCAGTCCTTGGGTCCAATTTTTGAATAGTCATATCATCCTCTCCACTTTGCAGACAGGAAGACTGAGCCTCAGTGGGGCTAAGCAATGTAACCATGATCATATAAATATAAACCTAGGTCCTTCTCATACAACCCTCCAGATACTGTGCTTAGAGGAAGAGATGCAGAAGAGACATGAAGTGCTGTCTATGGAACACACATGGCTGGAGCCAGGGACCTTGTGAAATTGGCCTATTACCACTGCCTATTGATTTTTCTCCTTATTATATTCCTGTCCCCTCTCAAAATAAAGAAACAATTTGTGGACAAGTCTCCTGTCTACACAACCTTCTCTATTCATCACACTATGGGATGGGTCTCATTTCTATTTTACAGGTAAGGAAATGAAGACATCAGGCAGAGAAAGTACTTGCCCTTAACCCCACAGGTAGGAAGCAGCAGCATCAGGTTTCCTATGCAGACTTTCTTGCCTATAGGATTTGTGCCACACCCCCCCACACACATACAACTGCTTGAAATTTTACAGTTGCTCTGAAAGTCAGAGCCCAAACAAACCCTCCTTCCCTTACAGACAAAAATTATAACCAGCTGCTCACCAAAGGTTCTGTTTTGTGTTATTAATTCACTTAAAAGGAAATTTGGTTTCTAACCAGCACTCATGTCACATCCACGTTCAAGAATGGAGAAAAAAGAGCCAAAGTTTCTCATGTGTTGCTTGCTGGTTTCTATAGCCAGAGCTAACTCCAACCCCCATGGGCCCTTCCCCACTTTTGGGCAGATCTTCTGGGCCCAAAAGGGAATCCACCCTCCACCCCCATCTCCATCACGCGTAGGGTTGCAGGAGTCCTGTTCCACCATTTCCGGTGTGACAGGAGATCACTGCCACAGACAGAGTAATCACTAGGAAACAAAGAGCAAATAACAAATGTGAACTCAGAGCAACAGCAGATGAGAGAGGCAGCTGCTCAGGCTTCCGGTGCTGGCGCCACACAGATGAGTCTGGTGCTGAAAGCCATCTTTTCCATGCCTTGGCCTCAAATGGAGGACACCTGCATCATCCTACTTCAGTCTACTGTTTGAACGGGGGGGGGGGGCAGTACTGCATACATGATAACAAGAGGGATGGGAATGCACCAAGTGGATAATAACATATAAGCTTAGAAGCTGTGCTAGGTCCCAGGAAATGGCAAAGAGCACTGGGTAATCTCTGTGTTCCTAGAAGGAAACAGATAACTAGTCCTACCATACTACTGGGCAAGAGTGAAAATGCTAGCTATAAGGGGCAGTGGGTGCCTGCCAGGAGTAGGTGAGGGTAGACTGCACCTCTTTGCAACTATAATGACACCCCATCTTCTAAGGGCCAACTGGACACTGCTCATGCAGGAGGCAACCTATAGGTGATGGGCTGGAGGGAATACCAGTGAGCGTAGATGTGGTGGGCTAGTATGGGGGTCACGAGGTCCACCACTGGCTATTAGCGTCCAGAGGCTTCTGAAGGAGGACAGCCTGCCTTCTGCATAGTGATGAAGCCAGGAAAGGCTAGAAGCAGGTCAAGAACATACCAGACTTTGCCTTTAGAAAGATTTTTCTGGCTCCAAAGGGGAGGCTGAGGACCAGGACTGATGTGGGGTGACGACGTAACCAGGCTGTTGCCACTGAGGGAAGAGAAGTGGCAGTGTCTTAGCTGGGTGAAACAGAGGGAAATGGTCTGAGAAAACTGCCCAGCACATGACCTGAAAGATGGGTTTTAATGATGTCAGCGAAACCGATCTCTCCACAAATGAATGCCTGCTGGCAACAAGCCCCCATTTCTCAGGGCCAGACACTGTGATTCCAAGGAGAAGCAAGGACACAGAAGGCTTGTCCCACATCCAACAGTGACCTTGGCTTTTTGGAATGCTCATGTCTTCAGACAACAGGCTAGAGGGTCAGGTCCTGCCTCACAGCAGTGTTTCCCTGAACCACAGCACCCCACTAACTGGAAAGCTGTGGGGCTGCATAGAGCCCTGTGCTCCAGAAGATGGACCTGCGCACACATCACAACACAAATACTAGAGATGCTGGATCAGCACTCTAACTCCACAAAAAAGAAGGTAAAAATGAAGTTACAGCAGCCCCTTCCCACATGCACAATGCCTCTTTGTCCCAAACACCTCTGCTCTCAATGCCCCACCTTCTCCCTAGCCAGATATGCCTTTAAAAAAAAAAAAAAAAAAACTCTTTCAAAGGAGAAAGTGTGTGTGGGGGGGGAATTAACATGGGATTTTTTTTATAATCATGGAAAATGCTAATAAAAATTTTAAAAAAATAAAAACTCCACTGAACAGGCCTGTCCAAGGCCACAGACAGCAAGGAAGGGACACAGTCAGCACCAACCCAGACCTCCCCTTGCATGCCTTGACTAATGCTGAGCACCTAGTTTGTGCCTGGCACCTAGGGAAAGTGCTGATAACACTCTGGTTCCCAACCTTCTGAAGCTCAGGACAAGCTCACATCTTTCTTCTGGGCAGCCAAGTTCCTGATTGTTCGGACTCCTCACACTGCTGTCTCCCCTACTGCTCTAGCTTATACCTTCCCTGTCGGTCTCCTCCTGCTGCCCCACCTCAGGGGCTATAGTACCTGACCTGGTTCCCCTCTCATCCTGGTCCACCAAGTTTCATCTATGCTCTGCCTCAGTTTCCACATGTCATAGTCATTACAGTCACCAGAAGTCCTTCATCTACAAAACTCTGAACTCTGAACACCCTTTTCCCTCTACAACTTCCTGACCCCTCCGTCCCCTACTCCTACTTAGTTTGTGCTTTGCTCACATCTCCTTCTTTAGTTTTCCATGCTGTTGGCACCCCTGGTCCTTTTGGCTTCTGCACCCCCCCCCCTCCAGTTAATCACTGTTGATGCCCTCCACACTGACTTTCTTAAGCTGTGTTCCCAGCCCCTCATACCCTAAGGCCTTATGTTCTACCCACTTCCAGGCCCAAGCCTTCCCTCTGTTCACCTTAACACCAGAGCTGCTTCTCTTCTTGGCCTTTAAGGTTGCTTCATAATCAGTCCCACAACAGGCCTTCCCCTTCCTCCATCACCATCCTACCCCCTTACATATTTAGACCCTACAAAGGTCCCCCCTAACCAGTCTCTCTGACTCCAATGGGGTGTATCTCAGAGTAAACATCCTAAACCACAGATCTCTCCATGTCGTTTCTCTTTTAAAATCCTTCAGTGGTAAGCTCAGACTCCATAAGCTCAGACTCCATAGCTGGACACCTTCAACCTCTCTTTCCAGCCTCACTACTCTCATTGTCCAATCAAGAACTTCTACTCAAACTAGCCCCCTACATGTATCCCTGCTCCTCAAAGGTTCCAGGGGCCCTATTCCTCCAGCTTGGTGCTTAGCCACAGAGTTTTTGACACTGGGCCTTGAGGCTCCTCTCTTGTCACCTCTTTGCTAAAGACCTCACTAGGTATGAGTCCCTGGCCCTTGAGTCATGTCCAGGGTCTGGCAGGAGAGACTTGGGCACGTTTTTGTGATAACCAACTCATCTTCAGACATTGTGTGTACCTGTGCTCTGCAGTGCTCTGGGCTACCACTTTCCTGGTCCCATATTCAACACCCCCCATACACACACACTCACGGCCTGCTTTTTAACACCCCATGGCCCTGCTACTTCCTTGTCTGCTGTTGATTTGAATATCTGCCTTGCACTGGGCTGCAGCACCGATGATTCCCTTCCTGCTGGTTTCACCGGCCTTGGCAGAGTAGACTGATGCGTGACTGAGTAAAAGTGGGGCCAATGGTGAGGATGGGACAACATGGATGGGGCAGCAAGGAGACCAGAAGAAACACTGCCACCAGAGCCGCTCTCTACCTTGCTGGGTTCAGTGCCTGCTGCAGCTCACTTCACCACATTTCACCCACTGGACACATAGCCATTGCCTCTGCCCTAGCTGCAGCTGGCAAGAGAATAACATAGTGACTTCTGGGAAGTCCTTGGCCTCCACCAGCATCCTGGCAATGCTGCCCTGGAGGAGCACAGAACGGGGTAAAGCTGGCTTACCTTTCCTCTCCCCAGGACAGCAGGTAACAAAGCAGCATGAAATGTGGCTAAACACATCACTTGTCTTTTCACTCTGCTGAAGCTCTTTTTTCAATCCTCACTCCATTCCCTACATCACCAATGAGATATAAGCCCTCTCAACTTCCCAAGGTCCACTGGCAATGCCCCCAACTCCATGACAGTGAGTCCCCACTCAATGTGTGAAGCCCTGGGGACACCTCAGTGCAAGTGTCTCCTAGACCTTGATCTGGCCATCTGAACACCAGGTTTGCGGGCTGCAGATGCAGCACTCAAAGCCACTTTGCTACTCAAGTGCTGCCTCCTACAGGGTGCTGGTTCCTACACAGCCTTCACTTAACATCCTGTTGTACAGTAACCTCCCTTCCATAATGCCCAGAGCCAGCTCAGACTCTGAGCAGGTGGGAAATGGTAATAACAAGTTTTCTTTCCTTTCTTGAATTTTCTATTTCTTTTTTAATTTTATTTACTTGAGAGCGAGAGCAAGAGAGAGACAGAGAAGACGGGGGGAAGGGGAAGAGAGAGAGAGAGGGTGAGAATGGATGTGTCAAGGCCTTCAGCCACTGTAAATAAACTCCAGACACATGAGCTACCTTGTGCATCTGGTTTACAGGAATCCTGAGGAATTGCAACTTGATCCTTTTGCTTCACAGGCAAATACCTTAAGAGGTAAGCGATCTCTCCAGCCCAACAAGTTACTTCTTGCACATAGCATTGAACTAAGTTATCACATACCTGTTATAAAGTAAAACCCAGGAAAAATAAAAATAATTCCCCCAAGATGTGCACGAGGAGATGAAGCACAGGGAGAATAAGGAACTGTTAAAGTGTCTGAGGTGGGATGGGCAAAGCCAGACTCGCAATTTCACTGGGTCAGTCCTGGCCCTTCAGCACTGTGCAGAGTTAGTGAACAACACCTTAGCTTTGACAGGATCTTGGTCTTAGTAGAGCCCAGACCATGTCCATTTATAGCACGTTCTGAAAACACATCTCCTGTGGTGCTATTCCACACTGAAATGAATGACAAAAACAGCCTGGCATTTGGACTGGCTTCTAAGGAGCATCTAGGGGAGTTGCTGTTCTGGGGACTAAAAACTGGGTAAAATGATAGATTTCATGGAGAATGTCAGTACAGACAAAATGTGACCCTAAATATACTCTCTCAGCAGGCCACCTCTACCAGGACCCCTCAGACAGACCTCCTGCAGCCTTGTCTGAGCCTTGGCAGCCAGGAGTCCACCTGGGCCCTGCCACCCGAAGTAAACCAGTGACAGTGGGGTCCTAGGTAACACTGTATAAACTTAATGCAGCTGGAAGCAGTTATGCCTCAAAATCAGATCTGCATTAACTTGTCAATTCTCAATAAAAATCAGTGACTTGTCAGGAACCAGGGCAGTGATGGCACCATAATCATAACTTCTATTTTCTTTACATTCTTTCACCCATAACTCCATGTGCAAAGCTTCCTCTGAGTCCTGAAACAAGGCTCTTGTGGGTCCTCCTCACAGAAATGAGCAGAAGTCACAATGAGCCACAGTTCTACCCCCAGTGACCAAACCATTTGAAAATCCCAATCTTCAAATGGCTGAGCTCATAAAACAGTGCCCTTGCTTTGTGGGAAGTGGTCATACCACAAAGCAAGTAGTCTGGTGATATGCTCCCTGAACTGGCCCGCCCATGGCAATGAACTCAACCCAAGCCACAGAACACTCCCCTCTCTCAGTTACTCACTCAAGTAACTGAAACACAACAGGGTCATGTTGAAAGAATTCAGGGGCCAATGTCAAAGGACTTCCATTGGCCAAAGACAGGCCAAGTTATGTGTCAGAAAGAGCCTGACCACAACTGAATGAAAGACAGGATGTATAAACATCCACAAGCTCATTTCAGCTGAGAAACTGCTTATCAAAATCAAAATAACATGGTCTGGGGAGATAGCTCAGCAGTTAAGGGCACTTGCTTGCAAGGCATGATGACCTATGTTCAATTCTCTAGCACCCACATATGTAAAGCCAGATGCAGAGTGGTGCAAGCATCTGGAGCTTGGTTGCAGTGGCAGGAGTCCCTGGTATGCTGGTTTCTCTTTCTCTCTCCCCTTGCAGATAAATAAATAAATAAAATTATTAATTTGTGGGGGGTTTGAGGTGGGTCTCACTCTAGCCCAGGCCAACCTGGAATTCCTATAATTTCAGGGTGGCCTCAAACTCACAGTAATCCTCCTACCTCTGCCTCCTGAGTGCTGGGATTAAAAACAATGCGCCACCATGCCTGGCTTCAACTTAAAAAAGTCAAAACAGCTGGGCATGGTGGTGCATGCCTTTAATCCCAGTACTCAGGAGGCAGAGGTAGGAGGACTGCTGTGAGTTCAAGGCCAGCCTAAGACTATGTAATAAATTCCAGGTCTGCCTGGGCTAGAGTGAGACACTACCTCAAAAAACAAAAAAAAAAAATAAAGCAATACCTGCACACACACCATCATCATCACCACCACCACCATCTTCACTCTTAAGTGGGGCACCAAGTACTAACTCTGAAAATATATAATTAAAAAGAAAATTACATACTTATTCTGTATTTTACCTACTAGTAGTTGATTAAAAAAAATAGTCAAGAATTCCAGCTATAAAGGGATCACAGAATTAGAAAGATCATCATTTTCCTAGCCCTATTAAAATAAGTGATTAAGCCGGAAGAGCGCAGGGTATACTCTATTGCCCATCCAAGTATTTTCCTTAGATGGAGTCTCACTCTAAATGTGGTGGTCCAGTTTCCATGAGCCTCAGTCAACTTCCAGTCTCTGCTCCCTACAGGACTGGGGGGTTAAAGATGTGCATGACCACACCCAGCTGTTCATGTGGGCCCTAAGGAATCAAACTCAGGATGTCTCAGGCCCTCTCAGGCCTCCTGCTTACAGCAAGTGCTCTTACCTACTGAGCCATCACCCCAGCCCAAGAATCATTTGTGAAAGAGTATGAAGGAGAGGAAGGGGGCTGAGAGGCAGAAAGATGGGAGAGTGCCAAAACGGAGACTGTGGTGAGAAGACAAGTATCTTAGAGAAAGCCACAGGCCTGCAGAGGTCCTAGCGGGCAGCAATCCCAGTCACAGCAGCAACAACAAGCAAGGGTGCAAACCCTGCCCCTGTTGCTTTCTCACTAGGACAAGTGGCTCCAGCATTTGCATCGCCTTGCTGGGTCTGTTTCTCCATCTGTAAACAGACTTAAAAATATATGTCCTGAGCTACAGAGGTAGCTCAGTGGATAAAGTGCTTGCTAGGAAAGCAGGAAGATCTAAGTCTGGCTCTTCAACACCTATATAAATGTCAGGAATGGTGGCACACAGCTGAAGGGCTTGTTGGCTAGCAAGTCTAGCCAAATCAGTGAGCTCTGGAGCCAGTGAAAAAGTAAAGCAGAAAGTGACTGAGGAAAACACCCAACATTGACCTCTGGCCTCCAAACTCATGTGCACCCACACGCTTGCATACACATGCATGCACACATACACCACATATCCACATGCAAAAAAAAAAAAAAAAAAAAAAAACCCTGCATATCCCAGGGTAGTAATGAGGGTAAATGAGACAGTACATGTAGTCTTCAACCATTTAGCACACTGCTGTCCAAATGGCCCTCTGCAGAAGGAATTCACCATCCTGAATTCTATGAATGAGGAAACTAAAACTCAGAAAGATGAAACCCTTAGACTCACTGATTACCTGAGTTTGAAGCTCTGGCCTGAGTGCCATGGTAGACAGCACCAAACTGTCCCGCCTTCCATGCTCCTTGCCTGTGTAATCCCCTCCCTCAGTGAGTAGGGATAATCTGTAAAACTGAGAGGATAACTGTTTGAAGGGCAGATGTGCTTTCCAGACCAGGTCATAGTCAATATGCTTTGTGTCTTGCATCCCTGGGTCACTTACTCTAGCTATCATGCCATAGGAGCATTCTCATGCTATGAGGACATTTGAAAGGTTCTAAAGCACAAGAAACTGAGGCCTTGTATCAACAGCCAGAGTTAACTCACCAGATGTCATGTGGGAACCACAGTAGAAGCAGGCAAGTCTCCAGCCCAGCCGCACCTTTAGCTCACTGTAGCCCCAACCATGACATGAATATAGCCTCCTGTAAGGCCCTGAGTCAAGACCACCCAGCTAGGCCACTCCTAGATCCCATGCCCACAGAAACTGGGAGATACATTTTTTATTATTTTATTTTTATTTGTTTATTTGAGAAAGAGAGGGAGGGGAGAGAGAATGGGTATATCAGGGCCTCTAGCCATTGCAAATGAACTCCAGATGCATGGCTTACATAGGTCCTAGAGAGTTGAACCTAGGTCCTTTGGCTTTGCAGGCAAGCACCTTAACCACTAAGCAATCTCTCCAGCCTGGGAGAGATTTTAAAATGTTTGATCACTTGTTACACAGCAATAGAGAACTAACTTGGTAGCCATGAAGAGGGTTACAGAACTTCCTTCCATTCTGTTATAGAAGAGGGAGACAGCATTAGCAGACACACAAGGCTCTGTGAGAATCAAATGTGACCCTGCACCCAAGGGGACTGGCCTAAGGCCTGTTCACACCACAAACCACCCAATAACAGAGTTAACAACTGGCACCCCCATTACCAAACCTGTGCTCAGGCAATGAGCCACTGGGTTTTCAGATATGGAGGCTACAAACCAACCAAAGACAGAGGCCAGGGTCTGAGTGGGTGTGGCTCAGCCCACCACTCACAACTGAGCTGCCTTCCTGACAGCACCGCATGGCTGAGAGCTTGAGAAGGCTTCACGTTTAAGATCTCTCCCACCTCTCCATTCAATGCAAGTCTCCATGACATACCTATGCACATGGGAATCCCACTGCCTATAGCATTCTTCCAGAAGCACCCCTGGAGACTATCCAAAAATGTCTGGATCTCTGTCTAGGCTTCATGGCTAAATGGAAGCCTGTGGCTCCCCAAAAGCAAGAATCATAGCTCTCCAGAGTTTTTATTAAGCTGAATATCTCAGGCCCTCATTAAAAAGCACAGAGTTGGCTGACAACATGACAAATCCCCAAGTTGGGTGGGGGTGGGTGGAGGAAGTAGAGACTAAAATGGCCATCCAGGAGAAATAGAAGCCCACATCATCATATCTAACCCCATCCAGCACCAATACCCCATTTGGGAAGGATCTTGCAGGCCTTGGAATGTCTCAGAAGTGGCATTTCCTAGACATGGGAGCCCTGATACAAGAGCTGTATTCAAATTAGCAGAAGAAAAAGCCACATGCTGTATACTTATCAGGGCTCAGGCAAACCTGGGTCAAGTCCTGGTTATGCTGCTAGGTAATGTGCACCTGAGAATGTCTGTGGTCATTTCCCTGAATCCCTGAGTACCTGAGAGTATCTGTCATCATTTCCCCCAGAGTACCTGAGAGTATCTGTGGTCAGTTCCCTGAGTATCAAGGGAAGCCCTTCCCACTCTGGGGTGGTCTGTCTACAATATGACCAAGATTACTTGTATTATCTACATAGGGGTGAACTCAGTGTAATCTTAATAACTAGGCCGGAACAAATTTTCTTTTTGCACAATAGTACATGTGATGTGGTATGTGTGTGTGTGTACGAAGTATGCACATGCAGGTGCAAATGAGCATATGGAGGCCAGAGGAGAACATCAGGTGTCTGCCGCCATCACTCATCCTCATGTCTCCTTGAAATGAAATCCCAATGATCCCACAGCTTGCTGTTTCCAAGAGCCCCAATATTTCTCTGGCCTCTGCTTCCCAAGGGACTGCAGTTACAAAAATGCATGGGCATGCTCACCTGTTTACATGGGTTCTGGAAACTGAACTCAAGCAGTCTCAGGACCTCTCAGGCCCTCATGCCTGCATTGCAGGCACTCTTTCCCTCTTAGCCATCCCCCCAGCCTAGGAACAAATCTTTAACTGTGGCTTGAGACTTCACAAGGCAGTTTGCTATGGGTCTTACAATCATCTACCATGCTGGTTCTCACCTTTGACTCCACAGCAGCACTCTAATCCTAATCTCCAGTGAAGAAGCCCACACCTTTGGGGTATATTTTTATTCTAATACAAAACCAGGGCTGAAAGGTACTGTCCACCCAGGACTACTGACCTCCTAAGAGCCCAGGTCATTCCAGGTCCATCGAACTCTTGCATGCTGGCCTCTACTTCCTGGGCAGTCTAACCTACACCAAACATATAACTGTGCCTTATTCATGCCCTTCTCACTCTGGGGTGGTCTAGCCACAATATGGCAGGCAGCCCCAAGAGGAAAAAAAAAAAATCCAGTTTTTAGTTTGCTAACAATAACAGCAGGAAGAAAAAAAAAATGCTGAAGCAGCTCTTAAGGCCCCTTCTTTTAACTATGGTTTTGATGAGGAAAAACTCATTTTTAATATGTCATCGACCCAGGAAGTTCAAGTCTGGGATTGATCCAGATACCTCAAAGCAATTGGTTCTGAATCCTCATGCTATATCACAGTGGCCAATTTTTACAAAATAATACTGACTAGGTTCCAGGAGCTCCAGAGATGCAGATCCCATGGCAAGATACCTCAGAGGCTACCCAGGTGGTATTGAGGAGTAGCTACAATTGAAAAGCACTCCTCCAAACCAAAATGTTGCTTTCATGGTTTACAATGTGTGTGTGCATGCTCGTGTGTGTGTGTGTGTGTGTGTGTGTGTGTGTGTGTGTGTTATTCGCAGGAACACTAGCCACTCTTTTGAAGACAGGGTCTCTCATTGGTCTGGATTAGGCTAGACTAGATAGCCAGTAAACCTCAGCGATCCACCTGTATCTCTCTCTCCAGCCCTAATATAACAAGCATGCACCATCATGCCTGGCACTTTTACATAGGGACTGGAGATTGAACTTAGGTTTATAAGGAAAGCAAACTGACTAATTTCTCAGAACAAACCAAAATCTTAAAGGAAAAACATGTCCACTTTAATATCTGGGTACAATCTGAATCAAGATGTGCCCTCGTGAGGTGGCTTCCATACTGTAGTGCCCTGGGGAAGAGACCTGGTTGGGCCCTTGAGTCTCCTCAGTCAGCGTGGATAGTGACACAAGATACTTGGCAGGATGGGCCACCATGCTTGAAGTTCAGGATAAAGGTCAAAGCCCCAAATGTCTAAAAGGCTCCAGATGAAAGCTGAGAGAGAATATGATCAGAAATCATCTCAATTTTCTCAGAGCAGTGGGTATATCTATAATCCTAGCACTTAGAAGGAGACAGGAGGATCAGGAGTTCAAGTCCAGCCTTGGCTACATACTGAGTTCAAGGCCAGCCTGGACTACATAGGATCTTATATCAGGGGGTGGGGAGAAATAGTCTCAGCTGAAAACGAAGACAACCATCACACAACTACTCTAGATAAAGCTCCAGAGGTCAAGTTGTTAGCTAGAAAGAATGAACATTCCACATTAGAACAGAAAAGATAACTTTAGCCATTCACAGCTTTGCCCACCACACCCAAGGAACACAAAACACACACTAACGCAAGCCCACTGTCAAGTCTTCATGCAATGCCAAGCCAGCCAGAGGCATGGTTTCTTCCTCATGTATAATAGATGGGTAGAGCTCCTGGAAGCCCTAGACATTGTCTGGCTCTATGATAAGACATACAAGCTTTCTCAGTCTCCTTAGCCACCATACTGTAAAGCTAGCCATGTTATGGGAACTACACTACAGCTATAGCAGACACTTTTGACTAGTGTCCCCACCTGCATCTCACCCTGAGGCCAAGGTTCGCTTCTCAGCAGTGTCTGCTCACCCTAACCATGGCTTCTTGGCATCAGGTGACTGGGCCAGCAGTGCACATGTGACTATGCCAAGCCAGGGAAGAGTCTGTGGAATGTGGGTTTAAATGAAGATCATGTAAATGTGGGCCCTTTGGGGAAGTCAAGTTGGGCCTTGTGTGCATTCAAGTCAAAGGGCAAGTAAAGGGGGTATGGGGACCAAAGGCAAGGAGCAGGGATGGCCTATATCCTGGGGCTCTCCAGTTGCCAGAGCTCTGTGCCACAATGGCTCAGCGCCACAATGGCTGTGTGCCATGTCCCTGTATATCCATAAGAAAAACTTCACTTCTGCCTAGTCAGACTTTTTTAGGTTCTCACTCTAGTCCAGGCTGACCTGGAATTCACCATGTGGTCTCAAACTCATAGCAATCCTCCTACCTCAGCCTCCCGAGTACTGGGACTAAAGGCGTGCACCACCACACCTGGCATTAGTCAGACTTCTGACATAAATATCTATTACTTGCTAACAAAAAGATACATTTAATATGTGCTATATTATATATTTATATCATATATTACACTAATATACATACTAACATACACTGATTATATACATAATAAATATAAATGAACAATAATCCTAGATAACATCTAAAATACCATTATTAGTGCCAGGCTTTTTCAGGAATTTTTGTTTTTAAAGACCAAACTCAGCCAGTTGTGGTGGCACACACCTTTAATCCCAGCATTTGGGAGGCAGAGGTAGGAGGATTGTGGCGAGTTCGAAGCCACCCTGAGACTACATAGTGAACTTCAGGACAGCCTGGGTTAGAGCAAGACCCTACCTTAGAAAAAAAAAGAACAAAATCAACTCTTTTCCTTTTATCATTTGACATAAAACATGTCTGTGTTTTACTATGGCAACCTATTCCAAAAAACAGAAACAAAGCAACCACTAGAACACGGGGTCAGCAAAAGGAAAACTCTCTAGAAATGTGTCCTCAGTGTGCCCTGCTTACAAGGAGTGCAGCCCAGCCAGGCCTCAGAAAAGCTCTCTAGAAAACATCTCATCAACGAGTCCTTCTTGCAATACCACCTGGAACAAGGAACAGCACAGCCTAGCCAGGTCTCAGGCATTGGGAAAAAGGGTACCAACTGCTCCCATGGCCAATGTGGGCCAAAGAGAGGGCTTGCTCTGCAGAACTCAAACACCCAGCTCAATATCAGGCACCAAAGAGAATAAAAAGGGTATTTATCACATGCATCTGTAAAGACTTCAAAAGAGAAACAGAGACATTGAATCACTCTGACAGTTGCTGGCTGGACCATCTCTGCCCAACCCCAGCATTAATGAGGAGTATGAAGGATGAGTACAGACCTCTGGCTGGATGGCTTTAAACACAGGGATGTCCATCAGGGTGATCTGGCTCTGCAACACAAGAGAGATACAGGTGTTAGAGACTGTTGCCACATCACTTTAGATCTACAGAGCAACACAGTCACAACAGCTACACTTTCTCTGTGAAATAAAAGGCAAGACAGAGTTAAAATGGGCCTTACTTTAAATGTAAATTAATGTTTAATTGATATATAAAAATTGAAGTTTTACTTATCTATGAGGTAAATTGTGATAGCGCAATACATGAGGGCAGTATAATGTTTAAATCTTGTTAGATACATCTGTCTCTCAAACATTTATCATCACTTTATGGCAAAGCATTCAGACTCCCTCCTTCTAGCTTTCTGAGGTATACAGCTACTCTACTGTGCAACACTACAGAGAACTCCTTTCTCCTCTCTAATAAAATGTAGTACTAATTATCAGTCGCTCCCCCTTCTCACCTTCCCTGTAGTCTCTCCAGGCCATGGAAACTGCCATTCTAGCATATCTCCTGTGAGACCTTTAAATATTCCAAGTCTGAGTAAGGCGAAGTGCTACTTTGTCTCTTTGTGCCTGGCTTGTTTTACTTAACATAGTGATATCCAGTCCCATCCATGTTGCCTCAGCTTATAGGATTTCTTTTTTTTTTTTTGTAGCTAAGTAGTATTCCACCACCTACATGTAACACATTTTCCTTATCCAGTCAGGTGAGGAGCATTTAGGTCACTTCCATTTCTTGATATTGTGAATAATGCTACAATAAACACAGGAATACAGAATGTCTCTTCAATATGATGGTTTAATTCCCTTGGTATACATACCCAGTCATGGGATTGCTGGATCAGAGTAGTTCTATGTTTAGTTTTCGAGGACCCTCCTCACTGTTTTCCATTTACTTGGTAGTGTGAGGGTTTCCTTTCCTCTGCATCCTGGACAGCACTAGCTGTTCTTCATCTTGTTTGGGATAGCCATGTTTCCTGGTAAGAAATGGCATTGATCTACATTCTGAGAACTACTGATGCTGAGCACTATCTCATAGGCCTATTGGCCATTTCTATGTCTTCTTTGAGAAATGTCTACTGAGGTTCATAGCCCATTCAGTCATCATGTCATGTATTTGTTTAGATGGTTAGTTTGAGGTTTTGCTGTTGAGCCTTCTGAAGTTCCTATGGTTTCTAGTTATCAAGCCCTCATCAACCTGTCCTTGTGAGTTATGCCCTCAATTTTTCAGGCTCTCCCCATGCTGGCTGCTCCCTTTGCTGTGAGTAACCATTAGTCTGATGTAATCCTGCTCATCTATTATTGACTTTGTTTTTGTGTTTTGGGCATCTTGTCCACTTAATCTCTTAAAGCATTTTCTCCTAGCAGTTTCAGTCAAATATTTAAGTCTTTCATCTACTTTGAGTTGATTTTTGTTCCTGGTAAGAAATAGGGCTAAGTTTCTGAACTGCCTCACCCATTCCTCTCCCTCTTCATAAATCTTGATCCACACCCTTCTTCCTGAATATGAGATGAATTTCAACTTAAGAATTGATCATAGTTATTTGGAAGGTGGGGCAGAAAGCAAGGGAAACAACTTTAATTTAGAAATTTTTATTCTATTTGGATTTTATTTCAAGAATGAATTACTTTTCTCAATTTAAAAAGCTGTAGATACATTAAAATTAGAATAATTAACAGAGATACTATCATTCTAAATTTATATATATCTTAAATATATGAATACATATCTACATATACATATCTTAAAATTGTGGTTTGTAAAAATTGTGCTTCTCTTATGAAGCTTGTGCTTCCCCTAAATTACATAGTAGAGTACTGCTCAAGAGAATCCAGAGGCCAGTGTGGGGCCAAACCGCATATCCCACCAGCCACAATGAGATCACAGTGGAAGCAGACAGCAAGTTCTGGAAATGTATCGCTATTTGACAAAGTCACACCATTTCTATTGTACTCAAAAGACTGGAAATGAAAAGGGTACTGCTAATGTCATCAACTGAGGAAAAGCATCAGGCTAAGAGGCTCACCTGGGAATAAGGGATAGTGTCATGATTGACAATTCTTCAGGCCAAGATATGGACTAAGCTCATTTCATGTGACTTACCTACCTCCTCATGTCACATGGAACCAGATGTCAATCAATATATGCCTCTGCAACAGGCCAGGAATGAAAGCCATGGGCTTTTGCATACCTATCAATGTGGAAGATCTGTCCACTGAACCTGTCCAGTGGACGCACTCAAATGCTGTGCTCGAGCATATGCTGAGCACTGCCATGTAATAACACTTTCAAACATGTGACTTAGCTTTGCCCAGTCACAAGTACCATCTAGAAAATGGTAACAATAACCCCTATCTTATAGGGTCTTGTTGAGAATATAAAGTCACCTTGCAGATTCTCAATAATTGAGTTTGTGTGTGAGAGAGAGGGAGACAAAAGGAGACATGGGGAGAAAGAGGCACTGAGAGAACAACAAGGAGAGAAAGAGATGGGGAAAAAAAGAAAGAGTCACGATGAGAGAAATATATAGAGAGAGAAGGAGAGAAAACGGGGAAAGAGGAGAGAGACATAGGGGAGAGAAAAACATGGAGACACACAAAGAGAGACATGGAGAGAAAGAGACATAGGGAGGCAAACACAGAAACACATGGAGAGAGAAAGATGGGAAAAGAAACAGACATGAAGAGTGAAATGTGTGTGTGTGTGTGTGTGTGTGTGTGTGTGTGTGTGTGTGTACATACACAGAGAGAGAGAGAGAAACAGATACACAGAAAGACACAGATTAACAAAATGCAGTCACAGAGATGGGCCCATGTATTAGGAGACAAATTCACGGTTCCTAACCAGTATAGAGCTAGGAAATAATCAGTTTGCTTGAACCAAAGCTACCCCAGATAAAACTAAAAGAGGTTATTACCAAATCATCAAAAATCCCTGTATATCATGAAAACAGTGGAGAATAATGACTCTGTACATAGTGTTCCCTGTGCCAATACAGGACTTGGGTATAGAAATGTATCATCTCCAAGCACCATCCAAAGGTGGTCCATGGTCACTGGGTAACCAATGTACAGGATGACACCAAAACAATGGAAAGGAAATAGGTAGGAGTTCTGTGATAAGCCTCCCTCCCCTCCTGGCATCAGCACTCCTCATGAGCACAGGAATGAAATGCCACCACAAATGGGAGCTTGGCAGAGAGACAGTAAGAGGCACCTGAGGGAAATCTAGGCTTTTGGCACCCTGGCTTCCTCCACAGTGGCAAGCAGCATATGACATCAGCATGCCCAGGCCTGACACTCACGATCAGGGTGGGATGAGTAGTAAGCCCCAAAGATCTGTGGCCAATGCAGACAGATTTTCACTTCTGACAGCCTCATGGTTAGCCATGTACTCCTCCCTCTCCTGGCTCTCCATACTCTGCTAATTTCATCCCCCAGGTGTGGATCACTTTTGCCACACACAGGAACAGAAAGGCCTTGAAGAAAACAAGAGATCTGAGCCCAAAGCTCAGCAGGCCTCCTGCAGTTCCAGCTAACTCCCCATCCAGAATAAACAGCAAGATGTTTACGATGTCATTTTGGAAAGGAACCAAAAGTCTGTGAATGTGAAAATGAGGAAATTTCCTTTCCACCCTGCCATCCTTTCTAAGTTTGCTTCTGAATTTCCAAGTGATTTATTTAAATGGTAACCTTATATCAGATTTCTTTAGATGGCCCAAGTTTCGAATATTCTGACATCTATTAAGAGTGCTCATGCATCCTCAAACATGCCACAGCCGAGGCCACCAGGATGGGAGAAGACTGGCTGGTCTTGGACACAAATGAAGATTTTCCGAGACTTGCTTCCATTTATATCCCTGTCTCAGCTTCCCCACTAGCTTTCCCTCTGTATATGCAATTACATACAGACATGTCTCTGAAAAATCTGAAAGCAAAACATGGGTGTTTATAACTTCCCCTTTAAATGCCTAAGTGTATGCTTCCTAAGAACAAGGTAGGTCATCCTTTCAATGTCAAACTCACAGCAAACTTATTACCTTACAGAATAACAATATACTGAGCACAACTGTGATTGCTATGCATGCTAGTGCTCTTTAGAGCAGTTTCTTCCTGACATGGATTATGAGTTGTTTAGATATTATCTCCTAGAGAGTGAAATAAGCATATTATTGATATAACAACACTTCAAATACAGAAGAAAGGCACTGGCACCTGAGGAGACTTTATGTTCAGACGTAGATGATGTGATACAACATATAGACAAAAATATGGATATATAATGTACCATTAGTTGTGGCAGCAAAAGTCAGGAAACCTAAAAGGTCATAAAAAGGGATCTGATTTTAAAATTATGATTCATCAGATATTAGAATATTATGCAGTTACTTAAAGTATTGAAGTTATTAAAAGTGAATGAAATCTAGATGTATTGACCTAGAAAAACATCTGTTAAGATAAGTCCAGCCTTCTTTTGTTTCTTTTATTTGCAAGCAGAGAGAAAGACAGAAAGAATGGGCTGTCAGAGCCTCCAGCTACTGCAAACAA
Source organism: Jaculus jaculus (assembly GCF_020740685.1). NCBI lineage: Eukaryota > Metazoa > Chordata > Mammalia > Rodentia > Dipodidae > Jaculus > Jaculus jaculus. The sequence continues at coordinate 126,318,492 of NC_059102.1, forward strand.
ATTCCATATGCATGCACCACTTTGTGCATTATGTGGGTGCTAGGGAATCAAACCCAAGTCAATAGGCTTTGCAGGAAGCACTTTAACTGTTGTGCCATCTCTCTAGCCCCCTCAGCCTTCATTTCTGTTCTGATTTCAGATACTAAGTGGAGAAGAAGGACTGAGGTAGGCTGCAGTGCCATTGGCTGAAAATAAGAACTTCATAATTATTTAACCCTATCATTGTAAGATAATACACATTTACAGAAAACCACACTGATGAATACATGGCCTTATGCTTTGTTAAGAAATAGGAACCTTGGGGGGAGGGAGGGAATTACCATGGGATTTTTTTTTATAATCATGGAAAATGCTAATAAAATTTAAAAAAAAAATAAAATAAACTAATAAATAAATAATTAAAAAAAAAAAGAAATAGGAACCTTTAGCTACCACCTCAGTCAAAAAGGAGCTTCTCCAAGTAGTGGATAGAAAGGTGAACAGATGGATAGATGAGCACAATGTGGTGAATACAAACAATGGAATACTACTCAGTCCTAAATGGAAGGATATTCTCATGTATACTATAACACAGATGATGGATAAAGTAAGTCAGACACAAAAAAGCAAACTCTAGGATTCCACATATGTGAGGGACCTAGCATGGTCAAATGTGCACAGTTATGCAAGCTGAGAAAGTTCTACAGCTCAAAAGCATGGTGGCATGCATATAAGCACTGCTGTGGGACACACACAGCCCATAGCTACACCATGGGCCTTGTCCCCATCACAGGTCCCTCCTCCCAGCAGGTATATACTCTCTTGGCTAGCCACAAGTCCCCAGATGTATACGTGTAGGGTCACCATGTACTCCTACACATTTTTATAAATCTTTGATGACTTTTCTTAAATCTCTTTTAATCCCTAAGCATCCTCCTCTCCTTCCCTCTGTATCTTTGTACAGTGTCTAACATTTGGGAGACTTCTAGGTAAGATGTCAGCATAGAAGCCATGTCAAAGCAGCCTAGGGAGGGAAATAGGAAGAAAAACAGCAAAATATACTCTTCCACCAAAAAGTGAAAGTGCATAATTTGTCATCAACCACAGCAGAGAAGCAGGAGAGCTAAAATCTTCCAGAAAGGAGGAAGCCAGCCAAAATCCTGTCGAGGAGCCAATGGCCCTGGTCCACATGCCCACCTGTCCAGCCAGCACAGAGCTACAGGAGCAGAAACCAGGTGGAGGGATTTTCCACTCATATCAGCCTCCTCGCAAAGTCAAGAAGCTTGAAGGAAAAGACAGCAGGGACCAGCTGAGCAGCTGCTGAAGGAGAACACAAATGGGACCAGCTGAGCAACTCCAGTACAACTCCAGTCATCTTTCACAGTCTCCCATCCCCCCAACCACCAGTGCCATGAACCTCCAGAATTTATTCACCCCCAGCCGCACAGAATCCAGCACAGCACATCATAATATTAGATCCACAGTGCAACAGAAAGGAATCAAGGTGGGCACTCAGGATCAGTGAGACTGGAAGTCATCCCAAAAGGCAACAAGGCCTACTTACACAAAGCCATGCACATAGGCCTACAATGGAAGTGCTAATCACTCTTTCCATGTCAGGGAAGGCTATGTGTTACATATACTTAGTTGGCTTCACCATTCTCAAATAACCTGTATTTTGGTGTTGACTATTGTTGCCTTTGATGTTCCCTGATTCACAGAGCCTTAGTCTTTTTCCTCTGTCATTACTGGGAGCAGGGTCTCACTCAGCTCCAGGATGACCTAGAATCCATTTCAGACCAGAAATCTCAACTTCACAGTTGACAGGATTAAGGGTGTGTGGCAACACACACCTTTAGGGACTTTGGCTTTATTAGATTATCTGTTTGTTTTAATACCCACTACTGCATAAATACTCTGCTGGTTTGGATTGAATGTGTATAGTGCTTAGTTGAATGATAGACTTTGCCAGTAAATTACTCCACCCAGTCTACTAGAATACTTGAATAGCAGGAAAATTCAACACTTAGGGTCAATTCTGCTATTTTCTTAGAGTATAAGAGTTAAATCAGGTACCTTAAACTCATACCCTGAAGATATATAAAGTCAGATTTACACAACTAAGAGCATTGCAGATAATTAGAAAACACAAACATCAAATAAGCTCAAGATGCAAAAATCTTTACATACAAGGAACACAAAAAATCAAGATAATACAATCCCACCAAAAACTATAAATCCATCAGAAATGATCCCCAGGGAGGCTATTTTAAATTAAATGGTAGACAACAATTTAAAAGAAAATGATCAAGCATAAGAATTCAGGGCATAGTAGAAGGAAAAGAATTTCACTCCAAAGGCATAGGAGATATTTTCAACAAACATAGAAGAAAACTTCCCCTAAGTAGGGAAAATGATGCCAATGCATATATGGGAAGCCTTTAGAACACCAAACAGACAAAATCAGGAAAGAACCCCTTATAGTCATATTATAATTAATTAAACTACTAAACACACAAACCAAAGAAAATATATTGAAAGCAGTTAGAGACAAAAACTCAAGTCACATACAAAGGCATGCCTATTAGGATAACAGCAGATTATTAAACACAAAATGATATATTCCAAGTTCTAAAAGATAACTGTCAACCAAGATTACTGTATCCTGCAAAGCTATACATTCAAATAAACAGAGAAATAAGGACATTCCACAACAAAAACAAACTAAGGGAATATATGAACTCTAAATCAGCTCTAAAGAAAATACTTGAAAGGATACTTCATGCCAAAGAGAAAGAAAAGCACACACATAAAGAACCTGGAAAAAATAAACCACACTCAAATAATAGTTAATACAAGAGACTAAAGGAAAAACTGGAAGAATTACAACAAGAAGAATGGCAAAAATCAATGCACACCTGTCAATAATAACTCTTCATATCAACAGCCTCAATGCCCCAACCAAAAGACACAGGTTTACAGACTGGGTTAAAAAGTAGGATCCTTCTGGGCTAGAGAGATGGCTTAGTGGTTAAAGAGTTTGCCTGCAGGTTCAATTCCCCAGGACTCACTTTAGCCAGATACACAAGGGGGCATACGTGTCTGGAATTCATTTGCAGTGGCTAGAGGCCCTGGCACCCTCATTATCTCTCTCCCTTTCTCTCTCTGTCCCTCCCTATTTCTCTGTCAAATAAATAACTAAATAAAAATAAAATATTTTTAAAAACTAGAATCCTTCTATTGGTTGCCTCCAAGAAACCCACCTTTCCATAAAAGACAAACACTACCTTAGGGTGAAAATCTGGAAAGTAGTGTTTCAAGCAAATAAGAATAAATAAATAAAACAAGCAGATGTTGTTATAATATCTGACAGAGGAGACTTCAAACCAACATTAGTTAGGAATGATAAAGAGGGTCACTTTAGAGCTGGAGAGATGGCTTAGCGGTTAAGCACTTGCCTGTAAAGCCTAAGGACCCTGGATAGAGGCTCAATTCCCCAGTATCCACATAAGCCAGATGCATCTGGAGTTTGCATTGGCTGGAGGCCCTGGTGCACCCATTCTCTCTTTCGATGTCTGCCTCTTTCTCTCTCTGTCTGTTGCTCTCAAATAAATAAATAAATAATAATCAAGAATTTTTTTAAAAAGAAATCTTTTTAAAAAAGTCACTTTATATCAATTAAAGGAACACTCCAACAGGAGGACATTACAATCCTAAACATATATGTACCTAACATGGGAGCTGCCAATTTCATCAAAAAAACACTATTAGAATTAAGGTCACAGATAACACCAAAACAGTTGTACTGGGTGACTTCAACACCCGACTCTCATCAACTGACAGGTCATCATGTCAAAATATAAATAGAGAAGCATCTGGATTAAATGAGGTCATAGACCAAATTGACCTAACAGAGAACATTTCACCCAAATGCTGCAGAATACACATTCTTTTCAGCAACACATGTAACATTCTCTAAAACAGACCATATATTAGGACACAAAACAACCTTAATACAGAAAAATTGAAATAATTCCTTGCACTCTATCTGATCACAATGGGATTAAACTACACATGAACTGCCAGAAAAGCTATAGAGCATACACAAAATCATGGAAACTAAACAATACACTACTAAATGATGAATGGATTAATGAAGAAATGAAGAAGGAAATCAAAAAATTCATAGAATCAAATAATAACAAGAACACAACATACCGAAACCTTTGGGACACAATGAAGGCAGTCCTAAGAGGGAAATTTATAGATTTGAGTGCCTATATTAATTAAGAAATTAGAAAGGTCACAATTAAACAACTTTATGTTTCACCTTAAAGCCTTATAAAAAAAGAACAAGACAAACCAAAAATCAGTAGATGAGAAGAAATAATAAAGATTGGGGCAGAAATTAATGAAACAGAAACCCAAAAACAAACAAAACCAAAAAAATTAATGGAACAAAGAGTTGGTTCACTGAAAAGATAAACAAGATTCATAAGTTCTTAGCAAATCTGACCAGAGAGAAGAGACATAAATAAATAAAATTAAGGTTGAAAATTCCACCATTACAACAGATACCAAAGAAATTCAGAAAATCATAAGAACGCACATTAAGAACATATACTCAACTAAGTTTGAAAATCTGAAAGAAATGGATGATTTTCTTGATGTACATGACCTACCGAAATTAAATCAAGAGGAGATTAACCACTTAAACAGACCTATAACAAGTGCAGAGATCCAAGCAATTAGAAAAAACCCTACCAACCAGCTGGGTATGGTGGCACATGCCTTTATTCCAGCACTCAAGAGGCAGAGGTAGGAGGATTGCTGTGAGTTTGAGGCCACCCTGAGACTACATAGTAAAATCCAGGTCAGCCTGAGCTAGAGTGAGACCTTACCTTGAAAAAAAAAAAAATCTCCCAACTAAAAAGGACAGGCCCAAATGGAGTCACTGGTGAATTTTGCCAGATCTTCATGAAAGAGAATTGGCCATGTAGGGCTGGAGAGATGGCTTAGCAGTCAAGGCATTTGCATGCAAAGCCAAAGGACCCAGCTTTAATTCATAAGCCAGATGCACAAGTTGACACATGTGTCTGGAGTTCGTTTGCAGTGACTGGAGGGCCCAGCATGCCTATTCTGTCTCTCTCTCTTTCTCTCTCTCTCGCTCTCTCTCGCATAAATAAATAAGATAAAATAAAATAAATTTAAAAAGAAAAAGGATTGGCTATTTGACCTGCACAATCCTCCACTCATGCAGCTAGCTGCCATGCCCTTCCATTCTTGCCATTTCCTTCTAGTCAGCAACTGGAGACATGAGCACAGGCATCATCCCTCTGGCAAGGCAGGACATCGTAGTGCCCTGTTTGTAAGCAAACAATACCTCCCCATATGATTTGCCAGTATCCACTGATGCTTGCTGTTCACATCTATTCATTCACTGCATTACAAAATAATAAGATTCAATCCCATAATTTCTTCTTTATCTGTTAATTGAACAAACTGAAAAAAGACATTACCCCTCATCTATTGTTTGACTACCCAACATAATTCAAAAGTGAAAAGACCTCTGCAGTGGATGTACAATGAAGTAAACCAGTTTCCTCCACCATGATCAAGCTTCCCCAGGAATCTATAAGCTGAAATAAACCCTTTCCTCCTATAAGCTGCTCTGGTCAAGTGTTTGTCCCAGCAACAAGAAAGTACAACAAAAAATTGAGCTGGATGTGGTGGCGCATGCCTTTAATTTCAACACTTGGAAGGCAAAGGTAGGAGGATCACCATGAGTTTGAGGCCACCCTGAGACTACATAGTGAATTCCAGGTGAGCCTGGGCCAGAGTGAGAACATACCTCATTAAAAGAAGGAAAAAAAAAATGAAAGAAAGAAGAAAAAAGAAAAGAAAAGAAATTGGTACCAAGCAGTAAGTTCATAGCTGTGATGAATGTAACCGTGTGGTTTTTGGTCTTTTGAAATGTGCTTGCAGGAAGAATGTAAAAGGATTTGTTATTTTAGACTGGAGAAGCATTGTAAGTAGAGCTTGATGGGCTATTCTAGTAAGAGTTTGAAAATCCTAAATGCAGAACGAACTGTGGACTGTGAAGGCTTGGCTTAGGGAGTTTCAAAGGGGAAAAAAGAATTTTGTTTAAACTGGACTACTGGTAAAAGGGCTGGCTGCATTCTGCCCATGTCCTGAGAATTTAAGCAAGGTTGGATTTAAAAGTTATGGACTGGGCAGATTACTGAGGGTGGAATGGTCTAAGTGGGATCAGGAAGAGGGATAGAGTAAAGAAACAGTGGTAAGAGAGTTAATCAAAATTCAAGATGCTATAAATAAGACAAATGGAAATCTACTTTTGTGCTAGCTATTAATATATGTGTGTGTATATGTATGTATGTATGTATTTAGAAAGATGGAGAAAAAGGAAGATGAGAGAGAGAGAATGAATACACCAGGGCCTCTAGACACTACAAGTGAACTCCAGATGCATGTGCCACTTGTACATCTGGCTTTAGGTGGGTACTACACATTCAAACCCAGATTCTTAGGATTTGAAGGCAAATGCTTTAACCAATAAACCATCTCTCCAGCCCAATATATATGTTTTTAAAACAGAAAGAGTATGGGCAGAAGTATTCTATAAGCATGAATAATGATATACCTAGAAGCCATCGATTGTTATTAGAAAAATTTCAATGCTAGGGATAGACTACCTTCAAGTGAGTTGTTGGCCCAGAAGGTTCCTGATGCCCCCAAAATACTACTGGCTGTTGCCAAGGCTCCTGGATGACCACCAGAACTAGATGGTTAAGACCCTACTGCTGAAGAGTTCACATGCTAGGGCTGTAGGTCACTGAGAATCAAGCTAGAGCTGACCTGGAAACCTCTTCCCTGTTGACTAGCTATCAAAAAGCTAAAAAGAGGGCTGGAGAGATGGCTTAGCGGTTAAGCGCTTGCCTGTGAAGCCTAAGGACCCTGGTTCGAGGCTCGGTTCCCCAGGTCCCACGTTAGCCAGATGCACAAGGGGGCGCACGCGTCTGGAGTTCGTTTGCAGAGGCTGGAAGCCTTGGCGCGCCCATTCTCTCTCTCTCCCTCTATCTGTCTTTCTCTCTGTGTCTGTCACTCTCAAATAAATAAATAAATAAATTAAAAAAAAAAAAAAAGCTAAAAAGAGTTATGCTACATGCAGCCTTTTGGGAAAGAAAACTCATCAACAGTGTTAAACAGCAATGAACCTTATAAGCTTTAAGGCTGACCAGTCAGGCCAAATGTACCAACAGGTACAACACTGGCATATCTATTATGGGGGAAAACCAACTGCCTTCTGAATGGACTAGAGACCCACTCTATGGGAAAGAAAACACACCTGGTAATGAAAACCTAGTTAAAAGCCTATGGCTAGGGAGGTCATAAGCCCTAGGGGAGTAGGGATGCTGCTGTCTGGCTAAATGCAAATATCATGCCTACCAAACTGCCCTCTAAGCGCTTTATGTTTATACCCATATATTAATGGTACTCTCACATTTGGTTAGAAAAGCTTCTCTTTTCAGATGGCAGTGACCACTAGAGTGACTCAAAAGTCACCAAAGAACTGAGAAGTGACAGTGAAATGTTCAGCACTGAGATGTCTCTTCAACACCCTCCAAGGCTCAGTATCCATTGCAGAAGACATGGTGGAAAGAATGTAAGAGACAAAGGAAGGGCAGGTCTGCTTACAATGCAATCTTCCTGAAACAAAATAGCCTTGATATGCATCACCTCACAGTGTTTGACCTACCTATGTAAGAACATCATAACAGGAGAAAAGAATGATGACCCCATAACAGAAGAGACAAATTAGAAAGAAGAGCTTCAATGGAGGGTAGATTTGAAAAGGGGAGAATGGAGGTGGGGGTGGAAACTATTATGGTTTGTTGCCTATACTTAGGGAAGCTATCAATACAACGTTTTTTAAAAAACAAAAGAATGCTAAAACAACAACAACAACAAAAAAAAAAAGAATGCTGAAGGATCTCACAATAGGAGGGAAATACCTGCATAATTAGAGGAAAAAATACCTGCATAGTCGGAAGGAAAAAATAATGACATCAAAATAGAAGAGGGACTAGTTGGAAAGAAGAAGAGATTTGGTACAGAGGGGATTCAGGAGGGGGAAAGGAAGAGCTGTGGGAGGGAAATATAATTGCAGTATATTGTCTGTATGTACAAAAGTTTTCAATAAAAGGTTTACAAGAACAGGGTGTGGCAGCATACACCTTTAGCACAGCACTCAGAAAGCAGTTGTACGAGGATCACCGTGAGTTCGAGGCCAGCCTGGGACTACAGAGTATATTTCAGGTCAGTCTGAGCTAGAGTAAGACCCTGCCTAAAAAACAAACAAGCCTGGAGTGGTGACGCACACCTTTAATCCCAGCACTCGGGAAGCAGAGGTAGGAGGATTGCTGTGAGTTCGAGGCCACCCTGAGAAGACAGAGTGAATTCCAGGTCAGCCTGGCCTACAGTGCGACCCTACTTTGGAAAAAAACATTAAAAGTTTACAAAAACAAAGTAGTGGACTATTGTGCTTGATGGAAGGAAGTATAGAACAGAAACAAGAGATATAAAGTTCACCACAGAAAGAAATTCAAGCAAGTTTGAAGTTATCACCCCAGACTTGTTTGAGACCGCAAAAGCTAGTTAAAAAGACCAGATGGACTTCCGGTTAAGATGGTGGTATAGGAACCACACCAAAGCAGCCTGGGGGAGAAAAAGCCAAAAAACAATAGCAAACTATAGTCTTCTACTAAAAAGGAAGGTGTATAAGAAATTGCCAACAGAACAGAGAAGTAGGAGAGATCCAGAGCCCACATAGGCAGGCAGAAGCTGCTGCAGCAGCTGCGGCACCAGGTCTGCTGCAGCAGCAGGTCCGTGGGGCCAAGCTACAAAGCTCAGCTTGAGCTGCAGGAAAAGCCAGATGAAGGGATTTTCCATTCACACAGAGCTTTTCACAAACTCAAGAAACATGAAGGGAGGACCACAGTAAACAACAGAGGAGCAGATCACAAGGTAGAGAATCACATGGATGAGCAGAACTATAGCCAACATCCACAGCCTCCCCTTCCCCACTGCCAGTGCAGGCACCAGCAAGCACCAGAGACCAGGGAAGGGAGCTCACAGCACCCAGCACCAGAGACCAGAACAGTGAACCAATGACCAAACCAGCCTACTTGAACCCACAGAGCACCAAAGAGGGACCCAGGCAGGAACGCAGCATAAATGACACCAAAATCATCCCAAAAGGTAACTGGGATTACACCAGGTCAGTACCCACCAAATAAGCCTGGTATATAGGGCTGAAAAGGAAATGCTAACTGCACCTTCCATATCAGGATAAATTATACGTTAAATCTGATGGATGGTCAGATTTGCCATTCTTAAATAAGGTATATTTTGGGCTTGTTATTTGTTGCTTCTTGATTTATAGCAGCTTTGCTTCCTCTTCTGTTGCACATTAGGGAAGGGTCTCATTAGATCACAAGCTGACTTGGAACCCTCAACAGACCAGAAATCTTAAATCTCCTTGCTGACAGGATTAAGGGTGTGGGGCACCACACACATTTAAGGGACAGTGACTTTGTTAGAGGATCTGGCTCTCATAATACCTACTCTTGCATAAATACTCTGTGCTGTTTTTCATTGAATATGTACATTGTTTAGCTAAATTTTAGAATCTGCCTGTATTTTGTTCCACTCAGCCTACTTGAATACTCTCATAACAGGCAAACCCAACACCTAGGGTCACTTTTGTAGATACTCTGAGAGTCTAAGAGCGACACCTAGCACCTTAAGCTCCTACCCTGAAGATATATAACATCAGATTAATAGATACATCTAAGAATACTGCAGCTATCTAGAAAATCCAAGCATTAAATTAATCCAAGATGCAAATATATATACATTACAACACAAGAAACACCAAAAATCAAGACAATATAAATCCAACAAAAAGTATTAATGCATCAGAAATGAACTCCAGTGAGAATGAGTTAGAGGAAATGCCTGAGAAATATTTCCAAAGAATGATTATAAATATGCTCAAAGAAGTCAAAGAGGAAATCAAAGGAATCAAAGAATACACAGGAAACCAATTTAATGAAATAAAGAAGTTAACACAAAACATAAATAAGGAAATAGAAATAATAAAGAAAAAACAGTCAGAATTACTAACAATGAAGAACACAGTTAATGAAATTTTTAAAAAAATACTCTAGAAAACCTCACCAGTAGAATGGATGAAGGAAAGGACAGAATAGCTAAACTAGAAGACCAAGTGGCAGATCTAATACAGTCCAACAAAGAGAAAGACAAACTAATAGGAAAGTATGAATGGGAATTACAAGATATTTGGGACACTATGAAAATATTATAATTAAACTACCAAACACACAAACCAAAGAAAATTATTGAAAGCAGTTAGAGAGAAAAATAAAGCTACCTACATAGACAAGCCCATCAGGATCACAGCAGATTACTCAACACAAACTTTAAAAGCCAGAAGGGCTTGGAGTGACATATTCCAAGTTCTGAAAGGTAACAACTATCAACCAAGGTTACTTTATCCTGCAAAGCTATCCATTCAATTAGACAGAGAAATAAGGACATTCCACAACAAAAGCAGGCTAAAGGAATATTGGAAGACAAAACCAGATCTACAGAAAATACTTGAAAGAATCCTCCCTGCTGAAGAGAAAGAAAAGCACACACATAAGGAACATGGAAACAAACAAACAAACAAACAATACTCAAATACTAGTTAACACATGAGAGCAAAGGTAAAACTGAAACAACTACAAAAAAAATTGGCAAAAAATAAATACACGACTTTCAATAATATCACCAGCCTCAAGGCCCCAACAAAAAGACATAGGTTTGCAGACTGGGTTAAAAAGCAGGATCCTAGCCGGGCGTGGTGGCGCACGCCTTTAATCCCAGCACTTGGAAGGTAGGGGTAGGAGGATCGCTGTTGAGTTCAAGGCCACCCTGAGACACCATAGTGAATTCCAGGTCAGCCTGGGCTAGACTGAGACCCCACCTTGAAAAAGGAAAAAAAAAAAAAAAAGCAGGATCCTTCAATTTGTTGCCTCCAAGAAACTCACCTTTCTACAAAGGATGGATACTATCTTAGGGTGAAAGGTTAGAAAATGGTGTTTTAAGAAAATAGGCCTACAAAAGAAGCAGGGGTTGCTATCCTAATATCTGACAAGGTGGACTTCAGTCCAATATTAGTTAGGAAAGATAAGTAAGATCACTTTATATTCATTAAAGGCACAGTCCAACCGGACATTACAATCCTAAACATACATGCACCAAACATGGGGGCTCCCAACTTCATCAAACATACACTATTAGAATTAAGATCATAGATAACACCAAACACAGTGGTAGTGGTGACTTCAACACCCCACTCTCATCAATTGACAGGTCATCCAGCAAAAAATAAACAGAGTGGCATCGGGATTAAATGAGGTCATCGAAGAAATGGACCTAACAGATATATATAGGACATTTCCTGCAAATGCTGCGGAATATACATTCTTTTCAGTAGCACATGGAACATTCTCTAAGATAGACCATATATTAGGACACAAAGCAAATCTTAACAAATACAGGAAAATTGAAATAATTCCTTGCATTCTATCTGACCACAATGGAATCATACTTCAAATCAATAGCAAGAAAAGCTATAGAGCATACACAATATCAAGAAAACTAAACATACACTACTGAATGATGAATAGGTCCATGAAGAAATCAAGAAGGAAATCAAAAAATTCATAGAGTCAAATGATAATGAGAACACAGCATACCAAAACCTTTGGGACACAATGAAGGCAGTCCTAAGAGGTAAATTTATAGCTTTAAGCACCTATATTAAGAAATTAGAAAGGTCGCAAGTAAATGACCTAATGCTTCACCTTAAAGCCTTGGAAAAAGAAGAACAAAGCAAACCAAAAATCAGTAGATGGGAAGAAATAATAAAGATTAGGGAAGAAATTAATGAAATAGAAACCAAAAAAATAATCCAAAGAATCCATGAAATAAAGAGTTCATTCTTTGAAAGGATAAACAAGATTGATAAGCCCTTAGCAAGTCTGACCAAAAGAAAGAGAGAAGAGACACAAATTGATAAAATTAGAGATGAAAAGGGCAACATCACAACAGATTCCAGAGAAATTCAAAAAATGATAGGGATATACTATAAAAACATATACTCCACTAGGTATGAAAATCTGAAAGAAATACATGATTTCCTTGATTTATATGACCTACCTAAATTAAATCAAGATGAGATTAATCACTTAAATAGACCTATAACAAGTATGGAGATACAAGCAGTTATCAAAAATCTCCCAACTAAAAAAAGTCCAGGCCCAGATGGATTCACTGGTGAATTTTATCAGACCTTCAGGGAAGAACTAATGCCATTGCTTCTTAAGCTTTTCCATAAAATAGAAAAAGAAGGAACCCTACCAAACTCCTTCTACAAGCCCAGCATCACCCTGATACCAAAACCAGGCAAAGATAGAACAAAAAAAGAAAATTATAGACCAATCTCCCTCATGAACATAGATGCAAAAATTCTCAACAAAATACTGGCAAACAGAATACAAGAATATATCAGAAAGATCATTCACCCTGACCAAGTAGGCTTTATCCCAGAGATGCAGGGATGTTCAACATATACAAATTGATGAATATAATGCATTATATAAGTGGACTGAAGGACAAAAATCATATGATCATCTCATTAGATGCAGAGAAAGCATCTGACAAAATCCAACATCCCTTCATGATAAAAAGTCCTACATAGACTGAGAATAGAAGGAACATATCTCAGTATAATAAGGCGATCTATAGCCAGGCATGCTGAAAAACGCCTTTAATCCCAGCACTTGGAAGGCAGAGGTAGGAGGACCACCAAGAGTTCAAGGCTACCCTGAGACTACATAGTTAATTCCAGGTCAGCCTGGACCAGAGTAATACCCTACCTCAAAAAGCAAAAAATAATAAAAAGGAGGGCTGGAGAGATGGCTTGGAGGTTAAGCGCTTGCCTGTGAAGCCTATGGACCCCTGGTTCAAGGCTCAATTCCCCAGGACCCACGTTAGCCAGATGCACAAGGGACACATGCGTCTGGAGTTCGTTTGTAGCAGTTGGAGGCCCTGGCACTCCCATTCTCTCTCTGTCTCTTTCCCTCCCCCTCTTTCTCTCTGTCCATCGCTTTCAAATAAATAAACAAATAATAATAATAATAATAATAATAATAATAATAATAATGGCAAATGGGGAAAAACTGGAAGCCTTTCCACTAAAATTAGGAACAAGACAAGGTGTCCACTATCACCACTTTTATTTAATATAGTACTGAAAGTCTTAGCCATAGCAATAAGGCAAGAGATGCACATAAAAGGACTACAGATTGGAAAAGAAGAGACCAAGTTATCATTATTTGCAGATGACAAGATTCTATACATACAGGACAATAAAGACTCTACCAGCAAACTGTTACAGCTGATAAAAACCTATAGCCATGTAGCAGGATACAAAATAAATATACAGAAATCAGTAGCCTTCCTATATGTTCACAACAAACACACAGAGGATGAAATCAGAGAATCACTCCCATTCACAACTGCATCCAAAAAAATTAAATAAATAAAGTACCTTGGAACAAACCTAACCAAGGAAGTGACGAATCTCTACAATGAAAACTTTAAAACCCTCAAGCGAAAATTAAAGAAGACACTAGGAAATGGAAAAACATCCCATGCTCCTGGATTGGAAGAATCAATATTGTGAAAATGGCAATCTTACCAAAGGCAACCTACACATTTAATGCAATCCCCATCAAAATTCCAATAGCATTCTTCAAGGAAATAGAAAAAAAAAACAAACTAAAAATTCATTTGGAATCTCAAAAAAATCTCAAATATCTAAAACAATCCTGAGCAACAAAAATAAGGCTAATGGTATCACCATACCTGATCTTAACCTATACTACAGAGCCATAGTAACAAAAACAGCATGGTACTGGCACAAAAGCAGACATGTAGATCAATGGAACAGAACAGAGGACCCAGATGTAAGTCCGGGTAGCTATAGCCACCTGATATTAGATAAAAATGCCAAAAATACTCATTGGAGAAAAGACAGCCTCTTCAGCAAATGGTGCTGGGAAAACTAGATATGTACCTGTAAAAGGATGAAAATAGATTCTTCTCTCTCTCCATGCACAAGAATTAAGTCCAAATGGATTAAAGACCTTAACATGAGACCTGAAACTCTGAAACTGCTAGAGGAAAAAGTAGGGGAAACCCTTCAACATATTGGTCTTGGCAAAGACTTTCTGAATATAACCCCAATTGCTCAGGCAATAAAACCACAGATTAACTGCTGGGACCTCATGAAATTACAAAGATTTTGTATGGCAAAGTACACTGTGAATAAAGCAAAGAGGCAACCTAAAGAATGGGAAAAATCTTTGCCAGCTATACATTTTATAGAGGATTAATATCTACGATATACAAAGAATTCAAAAAATTAGATAATAAGATCAAACAAGCCAATTAAAAATGGGCTATGGTGGGCTGGAGAGATGGCTTAGTGGTTAAACGCTTGCCTGTGAAGCCTAAGGACCCCGGTTCGAGGCTCGGTTCCCCAGGTCCCACGTTAGCCCAGATGCACAAGGGGGCGCACGCGTCTGGAGTTCGTTTGCAGAGGCTGGAAGCCCTGGCGCGCCCATTCTCTTTCTCTCCCTCTATCTGTCTTTCTCTCTGTGTCTGTCGCTCTCAAATAAATAAAAATAAATAAATAAATGGGCTATGGCAGTAGAGAGTTCTCAAAAGAAGAAATACAGATGGCATATAAACATCTAAAAAAATGTTCTACATCCCTAGTCATCAGGGAAATGCAGATTAAAACTACATTGAGATTCTATCTCACTCCTGTCAGATTGGCTAACATCATAAAAACAAATGACCATAAATGCTGGCAAGGATGTGGAAAAAGAGGAACCCTTTTGCACTGTTGGTGGGAATGCAATCTGGTCCAGCCATTGTGGAAATCAGTGAGGAGGCTCCTAAGACAGCTAAAAATAGATCTAGATCTACCATATGACCCAGCTATAGCACTCTTGGGCATATATCCTAAGGACTCATCTCATTACCTTAGAGATAACTTGCTCAACCATGTTTATTGCCACTCAATTCACAATAGCTGGGAAATGGAAACAATCCTGAGCAACAAAAATAAGGCTGATGGTATCACTATACCTGATCTTAACCTATACTACAGAGCCATACTAGATGTCCCTCAACTGATGAGTGGATAATGAAGATATGGCACATTTATGGAGTTCTAGTCAACAGTAAAGAAAATTGAAGTTATGAAATTTGCAGGAAAATGGATGGATCTGGGAAGGATTAAACTAAGCGAGGTAACCCAGGCCCAGAAAGCAAAGCATCGCATGTTCTCTCTCATATATGGATCCTAGCTACAGATGACTGGACTTCTGTGGGAGTAGGAAGAAAACTCAGTAGCAAAGGCCAGTAAGCTAGAAAAGAAATATAAAGGGAAGAGAAAAGAAAGGAGGGGTACTTAATAGGATGGTATTTTATATATGTAAGTAGAAGAACAAATTAATGGGGGTGAAAAGGTCCAAGTAAGGAAAGTGGAAGAGACTGAGTAAAGAAAAGGTAGAGGGAGGGAAGCCTACTTTTTTGGACAATGGTACACTCAGGAGCCGTAGATTGTTGGTAGAAAATTTTCAGTGCCAGGGATGGGATACCTTTCCAGTGAGTTGTTGGTCAGGGAGGTCCCTGATGCTCCCAAAACATTATAGGCCATTGCCAAGGCCCTTGGTTTCCCATCAGGAATAGATGGTATGACCCTACTGCTGAAGACTCCACATACTTGGGCTGCAAGGCTACTGAGAAATCCTGCTGGAACTGGGCTGATAACCTCCTCCATTTGGCCAGCTGACACAAACCTGGAAGAAGCCACACTGCATTCAGTTCATTGGGAGAGATAGAGAAATCACCAGTGAAGATACTCAATAGTGGACACTGCAAGCCTTATATTTGGCCAGCCAAGCCAAATGAGCCAACAGGTGCAATAGTGACACGTCTGTCATGGTGGACACCAACTGCCCTCTAATTGGACTGGAGGCCCGCTCCATGGGAGGGAATACTTGCTTGATACTGAAAATTTAAAACAGGGGTAGTCATGAGCCCTAGGGGTATAATGTCTGCTGCTATCTGGCTATACGTATATACTGTGCTTATCAAACTGCTCAGTAAGCACTTCTCTTAATGTTTATACCCTTATATTAATGCTACTCTCACTTTTGGTAGAGAATCTTCTCTTTTCAGATGGCAGTGACCTTGGGATGACTCAGAAGGCAGCATGATGCTGGGAGGAAGTGACAGGAGTGCTCAGCACTGCAATATCTCTAACACACCTTCCAAGGCTCAGGGTCTATTGCTGAAGAGGTGGCAGAAAGAATATAACAGCCAAAGGAAGGGCAGGACTCCATACAATGTGCTCCCTCCAGACACAAAGTGATGTGGATATCCATGACCTCACAGTGCCTGATGCTGCCTACACAAAACCATCATAATAGGAGGAAAAGATCACGATATCAAAATAAAACAGACACTGGTTGTGATGGACAGGGGATATTATGAAGAATGGAGTTTCAAAAGAGAAAGTGAGGGGAGGGAGGGAATTACCATGGGATATTGTTTATAATCATGGAAGATGTTAATAAAAAATATTGAAAAGAAAAAATAAAAAAAGACCAGAGGTGGGCCAGCTGCTTTTCAGTGGGACAATGGAAGAGATTCCCTGAGGGAGAAATCCAACCCATGGAAGACTCAAGCTAGTAAGAAAGCAAATTCTTTTGAAATGAGGGAGTTTGAAGAAAGACTAGTGAAGGAATATTCTTTTCTTCAAGGTCAAGCTTTATTCCCCCCTGGATTTACAAATTTGTCTATGCTGCCCACCTTGTATTGGTTTTGGAAGCATAAGGTATGTGAGAAAAGGGTCATGGAGTACACAGAGTTCTAGGAACTGCTGAGATGCAGCAATGTGAAGCAGGGTTAATCCCTGTATGGAGCCATGAAGATGAACTGTGGGTTGCAATGAAGACCCAAGAGATGCCAGGACTGTGGGACTGTTTCTCCATCCCTAAGGAGTACATAGTTGAGGAGGCACACAATGAAAAAGAACATGAAGGTCATACAGAGAGTGGTGTAAGGTCCATGGCTGTTCTGAAACAAACAGAGTGGGAAAGAAGAAAGAGAATGATGACAGCTATATTAACCCAGAGCAAGCCCTCACTGAGGACTGACATGAACAGAGGCTAAGTGGATATCTGGGCTAAAGGAAGCTGAGGCAGGAGAATGCTGTAAGTGAGAGAAGGAAAGACAGCTGAGCCAGGCAGTCAGGAGAAGAGGCAGGTGGGGGCACGTCAGGAGGAAGGCTAAATGCTCATTCTAGTGAGAAGGAGGAGCCACTAAAAAGAATTTTAAGTTCATTTTTAAAATATTTTATGTAGCTGGGCATGGTGGCTCACACCTTTAATCCCAGCACTCAGGAGGCAGAGGGAAGAGGATTGCCCTGAGTTCAAGGCCATCCTGGGACACAAAATGAGTATCAGGTCAGCCTGGACTAGAATGAGACCCTACTTCAAAAAAAAAGAAAATTTATTTATATGCATATGTGTCAGGGGGCAGGCCCATTATCTCTTGCCACCACAAATGTCAGATACTACTTTTGAGGTCCAGCTTTAAATGGGTGGTTGGAGAATTGAACCCAGGCTGACAGGCTTGGTAAGTAAGCTCTTTTAGCAAGCCATCTCCCCAGTTCCCTTAAACAAGTTTTAAATCAACCCCTCAGACACAATGAAGGTCATGCATGGCCTGGCACAAAACAAACATGGAACCCACAGCAATAGCACTGAAAGGGACTAGCCACTCCTGTGCTCCTCTGGGAGATTAAGCCTCCACACCATAGGAGACATGGAAGGAATGGGCATGGTGAGAATCACTAATAGTTCTGCTGAGAAAACAGGACTCTTAGCCAGTGCTCAGAATCAAGCTACAGGTCATCCCAAAACCAATAACCCCTGCCACCACCACCATCCAACATACAAAATCCCAAAGGAGAAAACTAAGACATGGCAAAATTAGAGGCCAGCTCTCTTCCATTGAAGGTACCATCCCTTGTCAGATCAGCAGAGAGACACTGTCTGGAAAAAAATGAAAATGTCTATTACTGCAAAAAAAAAAAAAAAAGATTCATAACCCTGTAGAAAATACAAGTAAATACAAGTAAGAAAAATTAAATAACAAATACATGAAATTTACAACTGAAAAGTCTAGGAAACAATACTGGTGGTGTGTCAATGGGAGCAGGCTTTGAGGTTTACTAGCCCAGTCTACTGGGTATTCAGTTTGCTCATTCTTGCTACTTCCCAGTTGATGTAACAAGATGTGATGCCCAGCCTCTGCTCTGCCATGCCCATTTCTCTATGATTAAACATCCCTTGAGACTTTAACCAAAGTAAACCCTTTCCTTCCATATGCTGCTTTTGCTTAGGTGTTTTATCCCAACAACAAGAGGGTAACTACAACACATCCGGCCATAGTACCACCACCCCATTTAGTTCTGTGTCACTTACGGCAAACTCCTCGGGAGTCACTTTCAACACATCAAAAACGACCGCATCATAGCTCTTGCTGGCATAGTCGCAGCTCTGGCCCTCCAGAGAGTCTGAGCTGCTGCTGCCCTGTGGAGAAGACAGAGAGAAGCACTGCCTAAGTGTTCTGGCCTGGAATTGCTGCCTGCGACATCCTCAGAACAGAGGGTGCAAGGGGTACGGGTTCATCTAACGAAGAGCACCTCCTGTTTATCACTTTACTCCATGCCAGGCACCCTGTGTAGCCCTGGGTATCTCATGGGTTCTTTATTTCTGCACATTATTAGTACCATTTTACAGATAAGCAAGTAGAGCCAATGTTACTTCTCCAAGGTTTCTCACCTGTGAAACTGAGAGCTAGAACATGAACCTAGTTTTCTATCTAACCTCTGAACATGTCCCTTGGTTCACTACCCCTAACTACTTCGGGCCATTGGTGTGATAGTGATAAAGAATTACAGCTGGGTTAACTTACCCAGCACACTTGAGGCCTGGGGTCCATCCCTAACACCATAAAAGAAAGGGGAAGACCCCGCCCAATTCTCTTTGAAATAACAGTCTAAGAAAGTCTGAGGAGATCGTTTATGTTATTGTATTTTGAATGTGACCTCAAGTTCACCATTCCTTTTTGTTTTCTTTTTTTAGAACAAGTTGCTGCAGGAAACCTTTACATTTTCTGGGTCCCATTTGGAGGGACCAGGGAAATGGCTCAGTGGGTAAAGCACTTTTCCAGTAAACATGAGGACCTGAGTTCAATCTCCAGCACCTACATAAAATGCTAGGTACAGAAGATGGCAGTGTACTCCTCTAATCCTAATGCTGAGGAGGTATAGATAGGAAATCCCTGGAACTCACTGGCTAGCAGTCTAGTTGAATTAGTAAGAGACCCTGTCTCAAAAAATTAGGTGAAGCTGGGCATGCTGGCGCACGCCTTTAATCCCAGCACTCGAGCTCGAGAGGCAGAGGTAGGAGGATCGCTTTGAGTTAGAGGCCACCCTGAGACTACATAGTGAATTCCAGGTCAGCCTGAACCAGAGTGAGACCCTACCTCGAAAAACAAAAACAAACAAACAAACAAAGGTGTTGGGGCTTGAGAGATGTCTTAGTGGTTAAAGACACTTGCTTGCAACTCTGACAACCCAGGTTTGATACCCCAGTACTCACATAAATCCAGATGCACAAGGTGGTACACATGTCTGGAATTCATCTGCAGAAGCAGGAGGCCCTGGGATAGCCACACTCAATCTCGTTCTTTCTCCTTCTCTCTCTCTCTCTCAAATAAGTAAGTAAATAAATTCAATAAAGTATTGTTCTTTTTTTTTCTTTTTTTTTTTTTTTGGCTTTTCGAGGTAGGGTCTCACTCTAAGCCAGGCTGACCTGGAATTCACTATGGAGTCTCAGGGTGGCCTCAAACTCAAGGCAATCCTCCTACCTCTCCTCCCAAGTGCTGGAATTAAAGGCATGCACCACCACGCCTGGCTACAATAAAGTATTTTTAAGAAACAGGGTGGAGAGTGACTGAGGAAGACATGTGATGTCATCCTCTGACCTCCACATGCACACATGCATGCACACCCACACACATACATGTGTACATGCATATAAACATACATGCACACATTAACATACCATATACACTCATTCACAGGCAACAAAAAGTAGTGATGGCTCTAAAGACTTAATTCATACATGGGCCACAGGGAACTTGAAGCCCCCTGGTTTACTAGCTGAGAGAACCACCCCACTTTGGAGACTGTCATGAAGACTATGTTAACACAGTCTCATGTAACGGATGCTGAGTCTTGCATCAGAGGACAGGGGTTCCCACAAAGAAACAAGCTGAAATTCCTCAAGTGTGGTAGAGTTCATGAAACCCAACACTGGGGTCACAGAATGCTGGGTACATCTTCCCTTTAGTTCATTCCTTTGAGAATGCACTAGGCTTACCACCTAAAACTGGTCCCATTCACATAAACTGGCTCCATTCATAAAGGGTTTTATTTGTCTCAACTTGTGAAGAAGTTGTTTGTGGTTTCTGCTAATCTCACCATCTTAAGAGTAGGGGTGAGGGAATATGCTTTTATTAAATCCTCTTTATTTTACTCTTTGCAAAATGACTGTATCTTGAAAACTGCTGCACTCATACTAAGAAACTAGGATGTTTTTAGGCCAATGAGGAAAACTATTACAACTGATAACATGAGTTACAAAGAGGAGTTGGACATAAATTGCTCCTTTCCTCAGACCCAGTCCTGGAGGGCTCTTCGGGGGAAGCTGTTCTGTGCTGGTCTTAAAGGCAACAGAATGCTGGGTTAGAGCTCTGTAGTCAGTTCTACAGAGAATGCCAACTCCACACCAGCTGCTGCCTGACCTCAGGCAGTGACTTCATGTTGCGAAGCCCCATCATGTGTAAAATGGTGATATTACATCCCTATAGCCCTACATCCCAGGGTAGCAGCTTGTGTTACCTAAGCTAAGCGAGATGCTGACTCAGGAGACCTACAGAAGGCTCAGTGGAGTATTTTTAAAGTTCCCCATATAGAAAGGCATTCTTACCTAAGGATAATCTGTCAAGATAAAGCTGGGGGCGGGGGGAGAGAAAAAATAAAGCTGGAAAGCACTACACTATTCCAGAGACATCTTGAATTGACATCCAGCTCCACCTTCCAAGCCCACGTGCAGATGAAGAACTGGAAGTCGCTCTGCATGCTGCATTCCCTCACAAGAAGCACCCCAGTCAGCCTGGCAGGGCTGATCCCCTCTATGACAGTGCAGGAAACCAGCTCCAGAGTCAAGGAGGCTAGGTCTGACCCTATCCAGTGGCTAGCTATGGGATCCAAAACTAACGCCTTCACCTCTCTTAGCCTTTAGCTCCTCATCCAGATACTGGCATGAGCAATGGTATCTTATGGAGCTACTGGTACATGAGAGAAAGCCTGGAGAATGTTCAAAACAATGCCTGAAATACAATGAGCACTAAATCATGAGTTGTATAGGAGTAAATGTATCATTCATTCCCCAAGAGTTGCTAGGCACTTCAATTTACATGCATGTATTCATTCATTCATTCAATATGGGTGCTTACTATATGTGCATACAGTCAGTCAACCCTCAGTAGTCACGGAGTATAGGGTCCAGAGCCCTTTGAGGATACCAAAACCTGCAGGTGTTTAAGTTTTTTTCATAGTATGTATGTGCACATAACCTATGCATGTTTTCCCACATATTTCAACCATGTCTACGTGACTAATACTTAATGCCATGTAAATGAAATGTAAATATTATGCAAGTACTTGCTGTATTGTATCATTTAGATAATGACAAGAAAAAGTCTGCATATATTCAGTACAAATGCATTTTTGTTTGTGTTTTGATTTTTACATGTGTACATATACATCTTGGATATTTGCAGCATATATTTGTGTTCATATCGGTGTGAGCATATGTGTGTGGGCATAAGTATATGTGTATGCATATGTGTGAAGGCAAGATGACAACATCAAGTGTTATCCTCAGGAATGCCACCTACCTCTGTTCTTTCAACTTTACTGACAATAATCACACACCTACATAATGTATTTTGATCATAATCCCCATGCATTACTTTCTTTTGTCCTCCACCCTCATCATCTTCAACTGAACATCACTTCTTTCCAACCAGTCCTACTACTTCTGTTTTGGGGTGTGTGTGTGTGTGTGTGTGTGTGTGTGTGTGTACACGCACACGTGTGCATGTGCCCTTCTTCATCCTTGATCGAGTATCAATGGACTCAATATTGTTCAGATAACAAGAATCACTGTGAGGCCATAAAGTCAGTGGCCACATCATGTCTGTCTGGAAGACAGATTTCCAAACTAAGCACTCCTCCCATTCTCTCTCTCTCTCTCTGGCTCTTACATTCTTTCTGCCCCCACTTCCACAGTATTCTCTGAGCCTTGGGGTATGTGATAGAGATGTCTCCTTTAGTACTAAACAGTCACTTATTCTCAGCACTTTGGCAAGTCTTGCCTCTTCCTAGTAGACACTACTAACTTCAAAAAGAACCTTCTCTGAGATCAGCACTAATGTGGCATGAATCCACCTCTTTTTGAGGAAGAGTCTCTCAGCGGCCTGAGGCTCACCAGTGAGGTTAGACTGGCTGGCCAGAAAGCCCAGATATCCTCCTACCTCCACCTCCTCAGTGCTGCTGGGATTACAAGTGTGTCACCACACCCAGCATTTATATCTGATTCCTCTAGTTAGTGGAGTCCATTCCTAGGATGTTAGGTTTTAGAACATTCCTGTAACCCCTCCCCATTCACCCCTACCACAAACCCTCATGTAAGGGGACTTCTGAATCAAAAGCTATCTTAGGGCTGGAGAGATGGCTTAGTAGTTAAGGCAATTGCCTGCAAAGCCTAAAGACCCAGGCTCAATTCCCCAGCACTCACATGTGGTGGTTTGATTCAGGTATTCCCCATAAACTTAGGTGTTCTGAATGCTAGGTTCCCAGCTGATGGAGATTTGGAAATTAATGCCTCCTGGAGGCAGTGTATTGTTGGGGGCAGGCTTATAGATGTTATAGACAGTTTCCCCTTGGCAGTATTTGGCACATTCTCCTGTTCCTGTTGTCCACCTTACATTTGCCAGGGGGTGATATCCACCCTCTGCTCAATGCTATTGTTTTCCCCTGCCATTGTGGAGCTTCCCCTCAAGCCTGTAAGCCAAAATAAACCTCTTTTTTCCCCACAAGCTGCTCTTGGTTGGGTGATTTCTACCAGCAATGCAAACCTGACTGCAACAGTAAAGTGGTACCAAGTAGTGGGATTGCTGCTAGATACCTGACTGACTGTGTGGCTGTGGCCTTTGGAGCTAATTTTCAAGAAGAATGTGGAAAAATTTGAAACCTTGGCCTAAGAGATGGCTTGCAGTGCTGTAAGTACAGCTTGATGGACTATTCTGGTCAGAGTTGAAAGACCTGAATGCAGTAAGAAGTACAGACTGTGAGGTTTGGCTTATGAGGGTAAGAAAGCTTTGCCTGGAGTGGGCTAGCAGTATGTGTGGGAGGCTTACTGTTATGCCCATGTCCTGAGAAGTTGTGCAGGAGGATTGCTTTGCGTAAAAATGAACTGGTGTGAGCAAGGGATATGGCACAGAAAAATCTCTGGGAACAACTGAGAGATTACAACCTTTGAGACTAGGCCAGCTGACCTGCACTGGGGCAACAGGAAGAATATAGACTCTTTTGAAGGGGCTTGAGTGCTCAAGGAGTGTCCTGTTCTTCAAAGTCTGATTTATTCCCCCCTGGATTAACAAACTGGCACCCTACCTGGTATTGTGGAGTATAAAAAATGCAGGAAAGAGAGGGTCACTGAGTTTGCAAAATGCCCTTGTGTTTTGGAAATGGCCATGGGCAGTGTGAAGCACGTTTGCTGGATGCCCGCATGGAGACCCATGGGGATGGACCATGGGTTGCAGTGGAGACCCAGTGGAGATGCCAGGACCACAAGATGGCTGTTAAGGAAAGCTGCCAGCCCTGATGAAGTTTTCCAGGACAGTGAGTAGCCTAGCTGGAGAGGCAGAATTAGAATACCAGAGACTTGTTGCTGATTAGAACTATCAGACTTAGAGATTTGTCACTAAGTACAGTTGTTAGACTTGGAGGTACAGAGTTTAATGTTTGCCCTGGTTGTTTTAAATCTTGTATTGCTTGAGTATTTCTTTGCTATGCCCAATGCCATCTTTTGTAGTGTGAATGCTTATTCTGTGCCATTATGGGTTTTTTGAGGTTATTTTCTGGTATTATGGCTCAGTTAAAAGATCTTGGACTATGGGGATATATGAACATCATTGGAATTGATAAAAACTATGGGGACTTTTAAAATGGGATGAATGCATTGCATTTTATATCATGTAAGATTATCAGTTTATGGGGACCAGGGGTGGAATGTGGTGGTTTGATTCAGGTGTCCTCCATAAACAGGTGTTCTGAATGCTAGGTTCCTAGCTGATGGAGATTTGGTAGTTAATACCTCCTGGAGGGAGTGTATTGTTGGGGGTGGGCTTATGGGTGTTATAGCCATTTCCCCATGCCAATATGAGGCATACTCTCCTGTTCCTGTTGATTCTCTGACTGGTTGTCCACAGCCATCTCAAAAGCTCCCTTAAGGGGAGCTCAGGGCCTAACCCTGCCTTGTCAATGTGTCAAAGCAGCCAGCACTATGTCCTAGACATGGTGGCACCAGCTTCAGATGACACCCATCCTTCTGTGTCCGTTCCACTACTGAGCTTGGAAAGTAAATCCCCAAACCCCCTGCAGGGATCCTGGCCCAGACCACTGGTCCTTACAGCCATGTCCTATGAAGCAAGGTAAATAAGAACACAGGCCAGTTGGAATGGCTTCTGACTGACTTCATTTTGAAATGCATGGACTATTTATAATCAGCAGCGGTTTTTCCTGAGAAAGGTCTGATTCCTTCTTGCCACCAAACTGGAATGTGGCATTTGCCATGGCTGTACTAAGCAGGTATTTGTGTTTCTTTGAAGAGGACGACTTCAGAAAACACCCTGATCCGCAGGGCTGACTGGCTCCCAAGTCTCACGCCTAGAATGGCGAATGGGATCACTAAAGAAGGCTGGTATTCATGGGTCCCGGCCTGCTGCCACAGTTTCTCCCACTCACAGCCCTCACCCGG
Organism: Jaculus jaculus; assembly: GCF_020740685.1. NCBI lineage: Eukaryota > Metazoa > Chordata > Mammalia > Rodentia > Dipodidae > Jaculus > Jaculus jaculus. The sequence continues at coordinate 126,343,883 of NC_059102.1, forward strand.
CAGCCTCCATACCTGTGGAGTGGCGGAGGTGACCAACACGCTAGCCATCAGACCATTCTTCTTGTACATAGTCTCCAGGCCACAGGGAGCTTCAACGCAGCCTCTGCCGGTGACATAACCTGCCTGAGGAGTCCTGCAAGGCAAAAGAGCTCATAAGATCCAACACCAAGTCCATGAAGCTCCAGCACCCAGCAGATCCCCCAGGACACCTACAAAGAAAGATCACAAGCTGGTGGCTTTGGCACTAACTGTGGCCCACAGAGGTAGTTTGTATGGCTCATACAGAGAATAGTATTTTTTAGATTAATTACCAACATCTAAGAACTGGAAGATTTTACCCAGAATTCTACCTCTCTGACTTTTCTGGCTGCATCAGGCCCATATCCCTGCTTGGCCTCTGGCTGAGCTAAGTAATGACTGCCCCTTACAGAGGCATGTTGGATCCCACTTGGTCTGTGCAACTACTTGAACATCTTTGGCTCTCAAAGGCACAAGAGTTTGTGTTCTGTGTGAATGTAGAGGCACAGTGAAGAACACGGGCCAGTAGTGCTTCCTTGGACATCATACTGTGTCACTAGGAATACCCTGGACCACAGATTACTCACTCAACACCCACCATACCATGTGCCATGCACCTGACTCTTCTAATTCACCTAATCCTCCCTGCATCCTGAAGGAGGCCTTATTTTGCTCATTTTTCATGTGGTAAAACTGACATCCCACCATCAAATCACGTTTAGCCCCCTGAAGGTCATGTCTAGTTATTCTGTCTAGATGACCCAACACAGAGCCAGTTGATCTCGCACTGTGTGTACCTTCAGAGAACATAACAATCCAGAACAGAGACCCCTGGAGTAGCTTTTCAGCAAGGGAGAAGGAGAACAGAGAAACAAGCTGGAAGCCAAGTATCGTTATCAGGGCAAGAAATGGGGGTTGCCAGGCGTGGTGACATATGCCTTTAATCCTAGCACTCGGGAGGCAGAGGTAGGAGGATCGCCATGAGTTCGAGGCCACTGTGAGACTACATAGTGAATTCCAGGTCAGCCTGAGCTAGAGTGAAACCCTATCTCAAAAAAAAAAAAAGAAAGAAAGAAAGAAAGGAAGGAAGGAAGGAAGAAATGGGGGTGGGGTCCTTAGACCATAGTACAGCAATGAAGTCAGAGAAGATAGACTAAGAGGCAGGAAGAACAGAGTCCACAGAACTTGCCATGGGGGCAAGCAAGAGCAACCGGACTAAGATGGAGTAGCTGTGGCAAGGTACCAGAAGGAAGGTATGTCCTTCATCAGGGAAGAAACACAGAAGGCAGGGTAGATTTATAAGGAAGGACAATGCACTTGACTTGGGGCTTTCTGAGTCTGTGATAGATAAGAAACTTGGCCCTGGAGGTCAAGATCCAGCCCAGAAGTCACTAGGAAGGACAGACAGTATCAGTACCCTTGACACACTGAATGCCCAAAGGCCCATGGTCATGAGACATACCACATAGTAGTAAGCATAATGGGGTTCAGAGTCCAGTAGCCAAAAAAAAAAAAAAAATGCTCTTGCCCACACCCTTGCCCTTAGCTGCTTCAGGTTTGCTATCTCCTTTCCTTTCTTAGGCTTTAGTTAAACATGCTATCTCCTTTTCCATTAGTTGTCTCAGCTCTGTCCTGTGGTCTTTGTACCTGACCCTCTTCCCCAGAACACTCAGAGGAACTTAAAAGCAGCATTTGAAAGTCCACTTGGGAAAGGTGGGTGGATGCTGAGTAGCACCCCTTGAGCTGCTGCTGATGTTACTAGAGGTGAGAGCAGAGTGGTAGAAGTGGCCCTCATCTGCAGGAGATGCCCAGGGCTGGTCACTTTCACATGGGGCAGCAGGACAGGAGCGAGCAGAGATGAAGCCCATGGGGCAAAGCTGGCAGTTGCTAAATCCAGATCAGAAGACAATGAGGGAGCTCTTAACATTTCCAGATGCTTAGTAAGTTTCATAATAATTTTTTAAAAAAAGGAGGAGAAGGAAGAAGAAAGAGAGGCTAGGTAAAGAGGAAAAGCTGAGCTGGGCAGGGAGCAAACTCCTCTTTCATGAGCAAGGACAACTGACTGACTGAAAACACTCATTTCTTAATTTTATTGTAAGCAAAGCTATGTTCCCTGTCACCACAAATCAAATAAAAAGACATGAAGACACCACCCCACAATCACTAGGACAGTTAAAATTAAAACAAGCCAGGTGTGGTGCCGGTGGTGCACACCTTTAGCCCCAGCACTCAGGAGACAGAGGTTGGAGATCACTATGGTGGTTTGATTCAGGTGTCCCCCATAAACTTAGGTATTCTGAATGCTAGGTTCCAAACTGATGGAGATTTGGAGGCAGTGTATTGTTGGGGGCGGGCTTATGGGTGTTACAGCCAGTTTTCCCATGCCAGTGTTTGGCACACTCTCCTGTTCCTGTTGTCCACCTTATGTGGGCCAGGGGTGATGTCCACCCTCTGTTCATGCCATCGTTTTCCCCTGCCATTGTGGAGCTTCCCCTCAAGCCTACAAGCCAAAATAAACCTTTTTTCCCCACAAGCTGCTCTTATTTGGGTGATCTCTACAAGCAATGAGAACCTAACTGCAACAATCGCCATGAGTTCAAGGTCATCCTGAGACTACATGGTGAATTCCAGGTCAGCCTGAGAAAAGGACAAGAAAAATATATGTATATAAACCATAGCAAGTGTTGGTAAGAATGGGGGAAAATGAAACTTTTAGTGCATTGCTGTTGAGAAGGCAAAATGGCATACCCACTTTGGAAAATAATTAGGCAGCTTCTTGAAAAATTGAAACAACCCAATAATCCTATTCTAGGTATCTACCTTAAAAGGATGGAGACATACATCCACACAAAGACATGCAGAGAATGTCTGCAGCAGCATTATTCATAACAGCCACAAGCTGGAACCAATTCAAATGTCTATCATCTAGTGTAGATAAGTGGTGATCTAGCCATACAACGCAACACTGCTCAGCTATAAAAAGAAATGAAAACTAGTACAAGCTACAACACGAGTAAGCCTCAAAAACATTGCACTAGTGGAAGAAGTCAGAGGCAAAAGAATGTACTGTATGATTCCATTTTAGGAAATGACCAGAAAAACCAAGTTTATAGATGAAAATGCCTATTGGGGAGACAACTGCACTCAGACAGAAGGGCATTTTGAGGTGATGGAAGTGTTCTAAAACTGGATGGTGACAGCTACATAGCTCCAGAAATGGAGATTCTAGAATGTCTAAGCCATAAGTGAGGCACCATGAGTTCTGCTTCATCATGGGGATTTTTTTTTTTTTTTTTTTTTGATTTTTGAGGTAGGGTCTCACTCTAGCCCAGGCTGACCTGGAATTAACTCTGTAGTCTCAGGGTGGCCTTGAACTCACTGCGATCCTCCTACCTCTGCCTCCCGAGTGCTGGGATTAAAGGCATGCGCCACCACGCCCGGCTCATAATGGGGATTTGACCTGGCCCACTTAATATTCCCTTGGAAGTGATCAAGTAAATAATAAAGTATTTTAGCACATGATAAACAGGAAAGGGAAATATTAATTATTCCTAGTATTTATTAAGCTTTGTTTATGCAGAGAGATGGGACAGAGGTGAGGAGCAGCCCTAGGAGCCAAGGAAAGCCTCCTGGGCACAGGGTGGGCATGACCCTCCAACAGAAACCCTTTTGAAAGGCCCACAGGCTCCAGAATGGGGGGGCCCAACCTGAGATGAAAAGTAAACCCAGCTCAAGGGCTCACCAGCAATAAGCAAGGTCAGGCCCCTTACCTGGCCCTTTACTTCAAACCAGACTGACAAAGAACATAACAGGCACTACACAAGCCCAGCCAGTCCAGCCCCAAACCAAAGGGGAGGCAGCTTGGTTCCCATGTGCATGTGCCTGGCCCTTGCTGGGTCTCCCCAGGGGAGCCAGGCCTGGACCTCAACCTGCTGAGCATGACCCAAACCACAGGACCCTTCCTCTCTCCCTACTTGTCCATCTACATGTGTATGGCAACTCATAGCCCTCTTCCTGGACTGACCACTGCTTCTCCCACAAAAGCATGGAGCCAGCCCACCCCCTCCTCCTGCCCTATCTGGTGGCACATGTAGGTGTCTCACTTTACACACCAGTGGCAGCACCCACTGCCAAGCATCATCTACCTAGTTCACTTCATCTCCACTACAGCCCAGGAAGCAGAGACTGCTCAGAACTTGGGGATAGGCCCCGCAAGTTCAAACCCTGGTAACACCAGTGTGCCAGATCCTGACAATGCCTCCCATCAGAGTTCAGGAAATACTTGTGAAAATGGGAGGGGGGTACAGTTAGGGCAACTGGACCCCTGAAAGTAAATAAGGCAGGGAAGTCTGTACTTGCTAGAAATCAAAGATAATCTGATTTGTTTCTTGCCTAGTTCCCTACACCTATTTTTCCACAACCAGTACCCCTCCTGGGAGGGAGGTCTTTCGTAGGATTTAAACATTGCAGTTGGTCAAGTTCAGGCCCCAGAACTTGGTGTCAGAGCTAGCCGTTTCCTGAAATAGCCCCTAGCCCTAACCAACCAGCTGTCCCTCTGGTTCACCTGAGCCAAAGACAGCCCACCACTAAAATACCTTTGCAAGGGGAGGGCAGACTCTTGGACCACTGGGGAACTTCTAGCTGGGTGGTGAGTTTTTCCTTTAGCTCAGCCCAGGCCCAGGCCCAGGCCCAGCTGGGAGGGGCCCTTTATCCCCTCCAGTTCCCCACATGGCAGGAGCTCCTTCTCTCTTCTTTCTACGCTTTTTTTTCCAGGCCCTCCACATGAGATACCTAGCCACATGGGTGTCTTTCCTTGGTTCTGTACTTCCCTCAATAAATATAATTTAATAATAATCCTCGGTCTTCTTTTTATTCAATTCTTTGATTAAAATTAGAAACGAGCTTAGGGTTTGGGGTTCAAGGAGTTTCCTGAACCCCTAATACCCCATCACAAAATGCTCACCAGGCCCCAGTGAATATGCAATTAAGATTATGACCTATTGGTAAAGTTAACTTTACCCTTATTTCCTATAAGCTTCTATTGATTTTATTCCTATTCTCTTTTGCTAAAATAAACAAGCAAACAATTAATTTTAAATGTGAAAGAAGAATGGCTTTGCTGGGAAGAGGGTTGCAGGCAGTGGGCAGCAGGCTCATAGAGGCCAGGGAATCAATCCTAGGGACCCCCCACAAGAGGATAGACCTGCCCTGGTCCCAGACCACCTAGAGAGGAAGCACTATAGCTGCCATGTATGACCCACTGTGCTTTTCCATGGAAAGACAGAGCTGGAAAGAAAGACCCAGCACTCACTTCCATCTGACTCCTTACCATTATAGAAAAAGCCTAGTTTATGGGTAGTGACTCTCAGACTAGTGATATTTCACATGCACAGAAGTAACAAGGCCAAAGAAAAAGAATATCCTTGCCAGGTCCAGAGCAAACCTCACCCATCCAGCTTGGGTCCTGGGTGCAGCATCTGTACCAAAGTACAGATTCTCATCAGGATCAGCCCCTCTGAGCTCCACCTAGGGCACTACTTCCTGACCCCAGGGAAGGGCCCTAAAAATAACAGACTGACTACACCAGGGTGGCCATCGAGTCACCAGGGAACTTGAGCCCTAAGACACTTGTCTCTGTTGGTCAGCCAAGTTAGATGCTGACCCCTGGGAGGAAAGAGTAGCACTGTACAGGGTCAGTGGTCAGTGAGGAAGGGTGGGAGGAAGCAGACACACACAGAAGTGGGAAGAGCACCTATGGTCTTGCTGCTTAGCACTAGGTGGTCCAATGAGGTCTCTTGAACACTTTGGCCAAGCTAGCTCTTAACAACCCACAGGAACCTGACCCTGAAGACATAGGGGAAGGGGGAAGGAGACCACCCACTGTTCATTCATTGTTCTACCCAGAAATTCTTAGTTGCTCTATGCCCTGGACCTTGGGAGGGAGGGGTCCCTTCTCAGAGGTTTTTAAATGCTTAAAATTCCACAGGAGGGGCTGGAGAAATGGCTTAGCGTTAAGGCTCTTGGCTTGCTGGCAAAGCCAAAGGACCCAAGTTCGATTCCTAATACCCATATAAAGCCAGATGCACAAGTTGGCACATATGTCTGGAGTTCATTTGCAACAGCTAGAAGCCCTGGTGTACTCATTCTCTGCCTCTCTCTTCCTACCTCAAATAAATAAATAAAAATATTGCTAATTCTATAGGCAATCAATGAAATTTAAATGTAATTATCCAATTATTTTTTAAACATTTTCAATACAGTAATATGTATTTTATCATGTAAGGGATATACATATTTATTACTGTACTACATAATAAGATCTATCTTCAGGACTAATAATGACTATAATTTTTAAGTCATTGTGAATATAGACATGAAAATGTGATTGCTGTTGTGACAAGGAAAAAATCATTGCTCTGGTAGGACTACTGTGATTCACTGTCTATATTAATAAATGAAAGAAGTGCTATATTTCAATTAGAAGTTACTGGAAATAAAGATACATTTTTCCTATCCAAATTCACAGATGTCCTAAGCAAAAAAAGCCCTCTTTAGACACTGAGGACTTGAAGTGAGCAGGTCCCACTACCGCAGTGCTAGAACACACAATAAAAAACGCTAATTCAGATACTGACAAGAGACCTGAGGAAGTAAAGCAGAAGGGGGAGGGACAGTATTGGGCAGGATGGCCAAAGAAGAATTCTCCAAGGGCATGATATTTATGAGGGGAGGTGTTTTGGTTTGTTGTTATTTTGATGCAAGGGGATGTAACTCAGGGCTCCTAGCATTCTGGGGAAGTGCTGTGGCAATGAGCTCCACTCAGCCCTAAGATACAATGTCTAAAGGAGGAAACAGGAGTGCAAAGGCCCCAAGGCACAGGTGCCCTGAGATGGCAAGGTTATAATAAAGCAGAAGGCATGGCTATTACTGAGCATAAGGCAGTGGACAGACATGCTAGGCAGAGCATGAAAGACCTGTAGGCTGTAAAAAAAAAAAGGGTCTAGGTTTTCTCTGGACACATTGGGAATCCTTATGCACTCCAAAGTTTTGAGCAGAGGCGTAACACTCACCTTGGCTTTGTGTGGAAGTGTGTGTATCTAGTTTCTGTTGAGCATAAAAAAGGGGCAGTTGGGGTCCTTGGGGATCAAAGCAGGTACCACTGGGCAGTCAAATGTGGTATGAAGCCTGAATGGAAGTGCTTCAAGTCAGAGGAAGGAACTTGGGACATGGAACATGTCAGGCTTCGAGGGGACATGTGGGTGCAAAATGCCATCAGCACAAGCAACAGAGGCCTCATCTCATTAACCTAGCCTGTATTATCCCAGGTTCCCACAGATGCTGGAGACACACAGCAAACAAAACTAAGAGGCTTTCTCAGGAGCCTTGTGTGGTCGTGGGAAGTCCTGACATTACAAATGCAGCAGCAGGGTCTTCTCTGCATATCCCTCAACTGTTCAGATATAAAGCTTTTCCCAAGCCCTGCTCTGTACAGAGGTCTCCAACCAGCCCTGTGCCTCAAGGAGCTTGAAGGCAGCCCTAGACCTCAATGCCACTAGACACACTGTCATACATTAACTTTGTCCCAGGCTTTGGAGAGAGATTTCTGTGTGATTTTTGTTTGTTTGTTTTTCAAGTTAGGGTCTTGCTCTAGCCCAGGCTGACCTGGAATTCACTCTGTAGACTCAGGGTGACTTCAAATTCATAGTGATCCTCTTTACCTCTGCCTCTAGAGCGCTGGGATTAAAGCCATGTGTCACTATGCTTGGTTTGTGTGTACTTTTTAAAAACCCATTTTACAGATGTGGAAACTGGAGCCTGAGTAAATGGATTAAACTATAATATGGGATACATCATTATAGATCTGCACTGGCTGTGTGCAGCTGGCATAGAGAGAGGCATACATGTTTTTTAGGTATAGGCAAATTAGCCTGTACCACACCAAAATCCCATTCTTCCCTTCCTTCTGCCTCTCTCCTCTTATGTATGCACACACACACATGCATGTGCAGATACACTCTCTTGCTGCTAATGCTTCCCTGGAAACCCAAACACTGCAAGAGCAAATGCAGTTCTCATGACGTAACTTCTTAAGAACGTGGCAGCTGTATCAGAACCACAGAGCAGCCCCATGTCTCAACGCTCACGGCAGAGTCTGGTCTTGTGTGTGTGGGCTCCCAGGGAGGGAAGGGAAAGCCCAGATGCACACTGGTCTTCATCCAGGCCTTCAGAACTTGCCTTCAACATTTCAGGCTCAGGAAACCAAGAAACGGCCTGAGACAGGCCAAAGCAGACCCTGGTAAGAAGGCAGAGTAATCACTTTTTCCTAAGATGAGGAAGGCTGTTTCAAAGAAAATACACACACCCAGGCATGCCCAATTACAAGAGGTGATTTCTTCCAAATGTTGCGGACAAGTATGAAAATGGATCCCAAACATGGTCAGTGGAAGCCCAAGTGGGATAGGATATGCCGTCTCAGTAGGCTGGGCTGGGGCATGCTGCTCCTTAGTGGGTCGTGGGCAAGAAAGCCAGGTCAAAGACAAACGAGAAGCACTCACCCTTCAGCTTGCGCCTCCTCTACTCACTCTGTCACCCTAAGAGCCACATGACTATGAGAACAGACACTCGTAAAGCATGGCCATAGCACATCAGTCTTGCTGGTGCTAACAGCACTTTCCCGGCAGGGCAACACTGGCTTTGGGGCCAGGCCACCTGCCAACAGCTCAAGAAAAATTACCAGTGCCTCTGGCTTCTCTGAGACAATGCACTGATGAGAAATTGCTGTGCCCAAAATGCCGTGTGTGGCTGAGACTTCACAGAGGATGGAAGTCAGCAACACCTGGTTAGAAGGCTGGCTCTGGAGATAGTAGTCATCAACAGCAACTGTGGAGATGGGATCAAATGAGAGTGAGAGCTGGGTGTGGTAATGCACGCCTTTAAGCCCAGCACTTAGGAGGCAGAGGTAGAAGGATCACCATGAGTTCGAGGTCAGCCTAAGAAGACATTGTGAATTCCAAGTCAGCCTGGGCTAGAATGAGATCCTACCTCAAAAAAAAAAAAAAAAAATAGGGCTGGAGAGATGGCTTAACAGTTAAGCGCTTGCCTGTGAAGCCTAAGGATCCCAGTTCGAGGCTCGATTCCCCAGGACCCACGTTAGCCAGATGCACAAGGGGGCGCATGCGTCTGGAGTTCATTTGCAGTGGCTGGAGGCCCTGGCGCGCCCATTCTCTCTCTCCCCTCCTCTTTCTCTCTCTGTCTGTTGCTCTCAAATAAATAAAAATGAATAAAAATATTTCAAAAAAAAACAAAAATAAAATAAAATAAAATCCTCTTGAGCACCTATGGAGCTGCATGGGGATCAGCTCAAACAGCAGTGAGCCATGTGTCCCCACAGCAGGTGATCCTGGCCCCAGTAAGGCTGCCTCTAAGAGCTGAAGCTGCGGATCTGTCAATGGAGAAAGTTCATTCTTGCCCTTAGGAGCCTACAGCCCAGTCCAGGTATGCCAAGCCTTTCCAGATAGAAAGACTTCTTGAGTATTGAAAATAAAAGTAAGACATGTGCATAGTAGGCATATATAAACTGAGTAAAAGGAGTAAAGTAAGAAAGCCTCTCCCTGCCTCCAAGATCACACCCTGCAGAGTGCCCAACAGTACTGTGAGCATGTCCACACAGACCTAGAGACATGAAGATGTGTTGTCATTTAGATATAAATGCACTTGGAGGATCCAGTCCATGACTGGCTAACACCATTGCTTTGGACCTAAGGAAAGGCAACAGGTCAAGGCACTGATGTGCGCCAGAATAAAACCATCTGAGATTCACCTCTCCCCAGGCAGAATGGTGATCATCAAGAAAACTGATGACAACAAATGCTGTCCAAGGATATGGGAAAAGAGAAACCCTTATGCGCTGCTGGTGGAATGTAAACTGGTGCAGCCACTACAAAAGTCAGTGCTGACAGTGGAAAACTAAAATTAGAACTGCCATATTATCTAGGTCTAGTGGCTTGGGTCTGTAATCCCAGCACATAGGAGGCTGAGGCAGGAAAATCATGAGATCAAGACCTGTCTAGGACTACAGAGTGAGTTACTTACTGAGCAACTTTGTGAGATGCTGTCTCAAAAAAAAAAAAAAGGAGGAGGGGAAAGGGGGAAGGAGGAGCAGCAGCAGCAGCAACAGCAGTTGGAGAGATGGCCCAGTGGTTGAGGCACTTGCTTGCAAAGCCTAACCACCAGGGTCTGATTCCCCAGTACCCACATAAACCCAGATGCACAAAGTAGTGCATGCATCTGGAGTTTGTCTGCAATGGCTGTAGGCTCTGGCATGCCCATTCCCTCTCCCATTCCCCCATCCATCTCTCCTCTCTTCTCTTCTTCTTTCTCTCTCTCCCTCCTTGCAAATAAATAAAAGGAAAAAGACTGGGGAGGTAGTTTACTGGTTGAAGGCTTGCTGGCTTCTCTAGTATGAAGGAGACCCTGGCTCAATACCCAGTACCAAAAACAAACCAGCTAGCATATGATCCAGTTAACCCTTCCTGAGTATATACCAACGCTCTCTAAGTCAACACACCACAGCGAGACCTGCACATCCATACTTACTGCTGCACTATTCACAACCACCAAGATAGGGAATCAGCCCAGAATGAAACTGCGACACTTGCAGGAAAGTGCTGGACTGAAGGTCACTATGTTAAGCAAATAAGGCAAACTCAGAAACACAAATTCCACATTTTATTTCATGTAAGATATCTCAATTAAACTTAACATATATGTATGGGAGCATAATAGTAGAAAGCAACTATGAGAGGAAGAAGAAGTCTAAAAGGAGGCAGGGGTAGACTGTCAGATAGGAGACACACACAGCAGGGCCTCCTTGACAAACAGCCCTGAGCTCCTGCCCTGGAAATGACAGTTCGGCACTTCCCACTTGAAGAGAGTGAAAAAGCAAGGCGAGTGAGCCAGCCAGAGAAGGCCCAGGAAAGCCATCCCGGCAGGAGCAAGAAAAAGGCTGTCAGCATTCGAGGATGTGCCCTGTGTACAGAGGCTGGAGCAACATTCCCCAGAGAAAGGAGTGCTATAACATGACACACAACAAACTCAACAAAGCCAGACAATGAAACACATCCACAGATTTGATTTCCCCTCTCCACCTTTTGTTAAAATGACCAAAGAAATAAAATACAAAACAAGAAAAGTCTGTTTCCTCACTGTAAAGGAAGGATGACCTCCAGGAACCAGAATCTCTAGGCTTGAAGCACATGGAACTATTGGACAAACTATGAGTCTTAGATATCCAGTCATAATACCATTTCCTCTGTACTAACATCACCAGCTAGAAAATATAATGGTACTAAAACCCCTGACAGAACAGAAAGGTGCCTAGAAATGAACATTAAAAGAAATTACATCATTTGAAAAAATTTATAAGATCATGCTAGAAGATAAAATTCACTCCCATGGAGACAAGACTGTAAAGCCATCAAGTCTTCCCAATTAATCTATAAATAAAATAAATGCAACTTCACTCCAAATCCTCAGGGGCTTCTTTTTGGAACTTGACAAATTAATTCAAAATTTTACCTGGAATAATGATTAAAAATAGCTGAAAAGTTCTCAAGGGGAAAAAGCAAAATAAGAAGGGCCTTGTCCTGCCAGGAAGCCACCATCAATAAATGATACAGGAATAAAGAGATCCATGGACCAGGCCAGAACACAGGAGCAAGTGTAAGAAGGATTAATGTACAATCAGTGGAGAATGTATGATTTTATAAATGTTGATGAATCAATTTATTGTTCAGTTAAGAACAGCAGAAATTTGCTTAAAACTTTATCCAATATCACATATAAGGATAAATTTTTGATGGGATAAAGATTTAAACAAAAACAGCATTAAAACACAAGAGGAAAAACAGATCAATATGTTTTTATAATCTTGGAGAGAAGTCCTCCCTAAGGGTCATACAAAAGCCATAAAACCAAAGGAACTATTGGCTAACCCATGTTTGTTTGGGGAAGTGTGCGTGTGTGTGTGTGTGTGTGTGTGTTCTATTTGTTTTTTTTTTCTGGTGCTGGGAATGGAACCAAAGGACATCACAAATGCTAGATACATGCTCTACTACTGAGCCACAATCCCAGCTCTCCTAGTAGATATTTTTGTTTGTTTGTTTGTTTATTTGACAGTGACACACACACACACACACACACACAGAGAGAGAGAGAGAGAGAGAGAGAGAGAGAGAGAGAGAGAGAATGGGTGCATCAGGGCCTCCAGCCACTGCAAACGAACTCCAGATGCATGTGCCACTTTGTGCATCTGGCTTACAGGGGTCCTAGGCAATCAAGCCTCAAACTGGGGTCCTTAGGCTTCACAGGCAAGCACATAACTGCTAAGCCCTCTCTACATCCCCTGGTAGATGTTAGTACATTAAAAAAATTAACTTTTATGTAAGAAAGGACCATAAAGAGAATGAAAGACAATTAATAAACCAGGATATGGCATTTGTGGTGTTACATGACAGATAATTAACATGGAAGAGTCTCCAAATCCCTGGCTGGATGTCTGAAGGACAGATGGACAAAGAGTTGTTAAGCCTCCACCGCCTCCTCAGTGAGACAGAAGCCAGTGCAGCACCAGCAACCTTGGTGGCTTGCAGATCCACAGGATGGCTGGAAGCACAAGGCCCCAGAGCACATAGCAGAGCAAGGATCATCAACACAGGTGCCTGAGCCAGGAAGTGACTGACCACAGCCCAGCCCTGCCTGCAGAAAGCAGGAAGACACTGGAAACCGTGATTGTGCTTCCAGCATCTTCACAATGGAATGTGAGCTGCAGGTGACAGACAAGGGGCATCAACATTTACTGACAGAGAAGATGCTCACAGCACAGTCATGGCTACTCCCACCCACATGCTCAACCATTCAAGAAACACATATCCAATGTCTTATACACATGAGGCACTGCCCTGGGTGCCAGGGGTACAGCATCGAGAAAAAGGTCAGAACCCCTCTTTAAATGCTAATGAGGGAAACAGACAATAGATGTCATCCTATACAAGTGTCAGTGGGTGACACATGATAAAGGAAAAACAGGGAAAGTAGACAGGTGGAGCAGGGAGGGTCAGGCATTTTCATTGACATAGCAGAGGGATATGAGAATTCCTCATAAGAAAGTGACACTGCACATGCCATAGAAGACTTACATGCACACATACATTACAAAGACATGTGAAAGAACCACACAGCTGCTAATACTATTACCACTTAAAGGAATTACTGTATGTCACTTTGATTTTTATATTTTGTACATTTCAATTTTGTCTGATTTCTTTTTAAATAGGCATGAAAAATAGTTCTGAGCAACATAGCACCTTGGGAAGAAAAGTAGGTATAAACTTCCATAAGCTTGCACTTCACGGATAACTCACAGGATCCCCGGGGAGGGGATGCTGAGTCTCTGCCTGTGCTGCACCGCCACCTAGTGGCTAATCACTTCAATGACCACTCCTATCCCACAGTACCCAGAAAGTAGAGAGGCAAGATCCACCAGCGTATGAAAATGTATCTGCCCTATGTACAAGTTGAATATCAGGGTCAGTGTGGAATTTAGTTAGCTTGCTTCAGTTTTAAATCATGGATATATAATGTTTCACTCCCTTTTAGGTTGAGCGTCATAGCACATGCTTATAATGTCAACACTTGCGAGGCTGAGGTAGGTAGGTAGATTGCAGTGAGTTTGAGGCCACCCTGGGACTACAGAGTGAGTTCTAAGTCATCCTGGACTACAATAAGACCCTGCCTCAATCCCCCCACCCCACACAAAAAAGACAAATCCCTTTTTAACTTCTATTGTCAATCACAACTGATTGCAACTGACAACACTCCGTTGCAAAGGACAGATGCAGAGCAAGAGCCAGGATAGGCAGCACAGATCCATAGTTCACGCCAGTTACAACTCTGCTGCCTTCATAACAGAGTGCCAGGCCTCAGCCCAGGGTTCTTCGAAGGTGGGGTGGGCCTCAATGGGAGTGTCTGGGGTAAGACCCAGGAGACTGGCCAGGAGGAACCATTCCATCTCCAATAGCTAATTATAAGATCCTGTGTTGCCCTGAACCAGGGCCTCCTGACAAATCCTAGTGGTGTCTGAGACACATGTATGGGTGACATGATAGATCACTTTCGCCATGACCAACAATATGGTCCCTTCCCTCACCCTCAAGCCCGGCTGGGCTGAGTAAGCTTGCTGTGTGCTTGGTCCTCTGAAGCACCCACCACTCTGCAAGGCAGGTGCCTCCTTTTCCTGCCAAGCCAGGCAATCTGTCCTACAATAGTCATTCTATCTCCATCACCCTCATAGGGACAGGGCTTGGGAACCTAGATGCTGTGGGTTGAATCCTGGCTCTACTGACCAGGATTCTCCTGCCTCTAAGCTCCAAGAAGATCAGACAGCATCCTTCTCATGTTGCCATGGTGGGGATCCACTAAGAGCAGCAACTGGCCACCAAAAGGATTGGGGTGCCAGGCTTTTGTCTAAGAGTTCCCTAAATAAAGCCACCTCTGTGGGGTAAGTGCAAGTCACAGCACCTGTCCCAGGAGTAGTTCATCCCCAGCACAAGTATGGAAGTCATGTTCTCACTACAGGTGAATGAGTTACTCCCCTCATCCTGATACAAGAGGGGGGCATGGTCAGAGTGGGTGTGATGCTAAGCCACCCATCGCTCCTCAGCCACCTGGTTCTGCTCCAAAAAAAAAAAAAAAAAAAAAAAAGGTGCCAGGATGGTACCAAATGCCTGGGAGCTGCCAGCTCCCCAAGGGGCTGGGGGACACAAGGCACTCAGCTCAGACTGATGCCTGGGAGCATGTAGGGAAGACAGCAATGCTCGGCTCAGAGTGAACTCAGCAGGGAGCCAGGTGGAAGCAGCCACCCAGGAGAAACTTCTGTCCCTCTAGCCCAGCTCCCCCTGCAGGCTCCAAACAGATAGGCCACAGCATTCAGAAAGTGATTTCTGGAAGATCACACCCTGTCCTTACACTCCACCCACTGAAGAACACCAGCAGGCAGTTCTTCAAGGAAGGGTCAGACAAAGGCAGCTGAGTCTGAAGGAGGGAGCTTAGGGACACCAACCCACAATCACAGAGCCTGTGAACGTGTTCTACACTAGAACTACCTTCCTACCAGCCTCCTCTGGGCCCCATTCCTGGCAGTGGCTCCTGTCCATGTGGCTGGGCCTGGGAATGAAAGATGTCCAGGGGCTGCAGGAGCCCAGCAGGCAATTCCAAACTTCTCTCTCCAATGGAAAATGGAAGCTGGCTCTTCATCCTAATACCGTTGTAGAAATTTTCTGGAAAGATTATTCTAACATCAGTATGAGTGACTCTTTGCCCCTAATACCACCATCATCTACTTTTGGCACCTTCTCTTTCTTCACATGTGAAATGTCACTTCCTGTGGACACCCTCCAGTGATGCTCCAACTGTGTGTCCTTCTCCTCCTGGCCATCAGAGCATCAACTTCAACTTCTCCACAGCACTCATCCAATGTGCTGGGAGCCATGTGTCACTTTCTCCACTGGACTGGGTCACAGCATCACAGCATGGTGAAGCCACTACAAGACACCCAGAAAAGGGTTACTCAGGCAGCAGCTGTGACCACGGCCCACAATCATCCTTTACTTTTATTTTTTTCTTTCAAGGTAGGGTCTCTCTCTAGCCCAAGCTGACCTGGAATCCACTATGTTGTCTCAGGGTGGCCTCAAACTCATCACGATCCTCCTATCTCTGCCTCCATAGTGCTGGGATTAAATCCCCTTCTGAGCAGAGGTTCAGAGGGGCCAGCAGGGTGGGTCTCCTAAGATGCAGGAGGAAGAAAGAACCAGATGGTAACACAGCTAATGGCCCAAGCCTTCATCTTACATCCTTTGTTTAAATAGCAACATTTATAAATACAATTTCAAAAGAAACAAATGACAAAAAAAAAGGGAAGGTGGGCCGGAGAGATGGCTTAGCAGTTAAGTGCTTGCCTGTGAAGCCTAAGAACCCCAGTTCAAGGCTTGATTCCCCAGGACCCACGTTAGCCAGATGCACAAGGGGGTGCACACGTCTGGAGTTTGTTTGGGGTGGCTGGAAGCCTTGGCACGCCCATTCTCTGTCCGTCTCTATCTGCCTCTTTCTCTGTCGCTCTTAAATAAATAATTTTTTTTTTTTAAAAAGGGAAGGTATAGTTAAAAAAAAACAAAAACAGACTTCCTGTTTAAACGGCCAAAGTAACACATCCTTATTGCTGCAGCCAAACCCATCAGGGTGGACAAATAAAAGTAATCACCCCAGGGCTGGAGAGATGGCTTAGCGGTTAAGCGCTTGCCTGTGAAGCCTAAGGACCCCGGTTCGAGGCTCGGTTCCTCAGGTCCCACGTTAGCCAGATGCACAAGGGGGTGCACACATCTGGAGTTCGTTTGCAGAGGCTGGAAGCCCTGGCGCGCCCATTCTCTCTCTCCCTCTATCTGTCTTTCTCTCTGTGTCTGTTGCTTTCAAATAAATAATTAATTAATTTAAAAAAAGAAAAGAAATTGGAACCAGACAACGAATCTGACCATTTGAAATTTGGTCTTTAAAAAAAAAAAAAAAGTAATCACCCTAAAGCCCTCCTGTCCCCAGCCCTGCGGGGAGTAGCAGCACTTTCTTCCAGCTGTCCTGCACAGCATAGCAAACATATGACCTCAGTGCCTAGGGGCCAGATGATGTGATCAGTGTGATGCTGTAGGGGCAAAAGGTAGGTATGAGGCAGATGTCCGTGGTACCCATGCCACTGAGACCTGTGTCTCCTTTTCCTCCAGGCCACGAGATCATAGACACTTCTCCATAGCACTTCTCCAATGTGCTATGGACTATGTCAAAGATGAACACAGAAGTTCATCCGGAACTTCTATAAGCACTAAGTGGACCTCAGAACATCAGCAGTGTGGTGAGGCAGGCTCTCTACGCAAAAGAGCAGAGCTGGCCTAGTTCAGATTCTGCAGCCCTGGCCCCACCCTGGGCCCAGCATCTCGTTGTTTAGTTCCCTGGTTGCTTCAAATGCATCATATGAGAAAAGGTGATCTAGCCAGACCTGTAGTCCCAGAGCTTGGGAGGCTGAAGCAGGAAGATTGCCATGAATTCAAGATTGTTTGGGCTACATAATAATCCCTGTTTCAAAAAGAGGGGAGGGTGAGGAAGGAGGAAAAGACAAAGAAAGAATCGACAAGAAAAGGAAACCGGGCATGGTGACACACACCTTTAATCCCAGCACTTGGGAGGCAAGGGTAGGAGGACCACTGTGAGTTCAAGGCCACCCTGAGACTACACAGTGAATTCCAGGTCAGCCTGAGGTACAGTGAGACCCTACCTCGAAAATAAAAAGGAAAAGGAAGACAAAAGGTGGTCTACTCTGCCTACTGAGAGCATGTCTTGTGAGAAGGAAGAAAGTAGTAACATGGCACTTAGTGCATGGCCAGGGACTCTGCATCACCCTCTACAAGGGGATGCCAGTTAGCAGCACCTATCGCAGATGCCTGGTACCAAAAACCAAGTCAAAAGCCCATGGCTGTGAAGACCATAAGCCCAAGGAAGGAAGCTACTATTGTTGTCTAGATAAATGGATATGTTATACCCACCAAATAGCCCTCTAAATATTTATGTTTGTACCTATATACTAGTGTTGCTCTCATGTTTTTAATTTTTTTTTTGGGGGGGGGAAGCATGGGCACAGGTGCTCCACCTTGTTTGACACAGGGTTTCTTGCCAGTGCAAAAAAGTCTGGGCCATGAGCAGCTTTACGTCAGTGCTAGGGAACTGAACCCAAACCAGCAGGCCTTGCAAGCAAGTGGCTTTAACCACTGAACCATCTTCCCAAGACTGCTCTCATGTTTGGTTAGAAAATCATCTTTTACTGGATGTGGTGGTACATGCCTTTAATGCCAGCACTAGGGAGGCAGAGGTAAGAGAATCTCTGTGAGTTAAAGGCTAGCCTGAGACAACATAGTGAACTCCAAGTCAGCCTGGGCTAGAGCAAGACCCTAACTGAGGGGGGAAAAAAGTCAAATGTCACATGTTCTCTCTCATATGTGGATCTTAGCTCTTCAAATATTTAGATTTGGAGC